>NC_056747.1:567757828-567865328 GCF_019279795.1 Protopterus annectens
GACATTATCTATGCTTAATCATATGGGTCTTCAGTTTAAATTGGAATAAGGCAATGAAACTCTGTTTAGGATCCCTGCTTACCACGTTACAACTGACCCAGGTAGTTACAGTCTCAGCCATATCTAATCCCTCATTCAGCAAGTATTCCCTTTTGACTTAGAAAATAATTAACTCACATGAAAGTTCTACACCCCCACTATTTACTGTTTGTATTTTCGTGATCACTGTCAGTTTTTTTCCACTTTCTCCACTAGGGAGACATTTTCAGTAAATTGATTTCATTAAGAGCTTTCAATTGAAATACTAATCGTCTACTACTAAAGCCTGCATTAGTCAACTGACACCTTTGAAAATTTCCTAAGTGTTATTCTCCCCCCTCTAAAACCAATTATTTCCTGTACTGGCAGAGAGTAGTAGGTCACTCTGTCTTCAGACTCACCTTTTCCTTCTGTGAAACCCATGATGCATAGGGCATAGACAAGAGTGAAATCATGAATCTGACTGCTTAATTTACTAACATTTTGATAAGTGTACAACCCTCATTGCTACCAGAAATAAGAAAAACTCATAAATTCCTTTGGAGAAAAAATGCTACTAGACTGATCTGTAACCATATGGTATATAAATAAAGATAGTCCTGTTATAGTAGTCTTAGTTCACTTGCCAAAACCTTGTCATATGACTTCTGTACTATAACTTAGTTCCAAGCTTCCAGTTCCATGTTTACTGACGTTCCAACTAACTGGTCTCATTTTAGACTGCAGTGATTTGTTTGATTTCATATTGCTTTGCAGGAACCTTTTAGGCAATTAAGGAAAGTACCCTGCTATGGTAAAGCAGGAGCTGATGGTCTTTTCCCAGTCCTCACATTTTCCATTGCATGTCTGCTGGCACTGTTTTAACATTCCCTTTTCAGTAATCACTTCCAGAGTCATAGAAGGCTATAACAACACCGGTTGCCCTTCTTTCTCAGGATACCTCAAAAACCTCATTAGAATCAATATCACAGAGGTCCACAATAAGTCAGTTTCTGGACAGAATTGCGTCTACACAGCTGATTGCCCATATGCATTTATTTGGCTTAATGTGTGATGAAGTGCATGGATTTTGGAATGGTCATGGGACCACTGCTACACCACTTAACTACTACACATATCCTTTATGTGTAACTTGCCACTGTGCAGTAAGGATACATTTCTGGGGTAGCGATGTAGTTGTACATATCTTAGAGCAGCAACAAAGATATAATTTTACAGATTCTATCCTCACAAGGGGGTCAAAGCTGCATGAAATATCAGGTACCCCAGGCAGCAAATTTACACACAAATGCAAATTGTGACTGCTGTGATTTTGGCTATTCCGCTATAATTTTTTTTAATGGTCCACTACTATGATTTTGGAGGTTGAGTGGTTGATAGGTAGCCTTTCTTCATTGGTCTGTAGTCTGCACATCATTTTATCCCAGCCTTGGACTGTTGATATATGACAGGTTTGTATTTCATATTGCCTCAAGGTACTATATATCCCTGGTGATATCTACTAGCTTTGAACCATTGGCCTTATTCCAGATGTCAGGACTTTGAAAGATGGTGCAGAAGTTCCAGATTTTATTCCTCTGAGGAGTGACGAATATTTTTTAGAAAGATGGTTGCTGGACATAAGGACAGGGTATACTTTACTCAGCATGCTTTGTCTTGTTCCTTTACTATGTTCATACCTTTACTACCTGCATAATATCGCAAAAATGCAAAAACACATGTTCTGCTCACTTATGGGCTAGATGGTATACCACAAAAAAATGCCCATATGCAAAACTACAAGATCTGATGTTGTCAATCTTCACTTAATCCTTTACTGTGGGTTTGGTTCCAAATCTTGGAACTGACTCGGCTGTTATTCCAGTTCGCACCTTTCAAAAACTCTCGAGCTAAGCTCTACCCATAATGCTCCTCACAAAATTACCTCAGATCTCATTTGCTGCTTCTCAGTGCCAGATGCGTTTTTTCCTCAGAGCTCTCGAGCAAGTTTTCTTATTAAATTCTCTATTAAACCCTTTATCTTCTTTTGACTACCCAGCAACTCTACATTATATACTTAACTCTTTAGTGTCCATCGTTGATAGTCTTTACTTTCACTTTCTTTTACCTTTTTGGTAAATCGTCCGTACCATTGTTGGTACTTCTTTCTCCCTTTACCACTACAGTATTTCTTACATACCATTATTGGTACAGTTCTTTCCCCTTTTATCTAGCAATATTTAAAAAAAAAAAAAAAAAAAAAAAAACCTTCTGGTCCTTTCTGCCCTTTCAGTGTGTTTATGTGTAAACCTTCTTCTATGGCAGAAAAACTTAAAGGACAACAATGGGATTCTGTTATTGAATGCTGAACTTCTCTGTCCTTTTTTTTCCTATTTACTGTCCCTGCTATGAATAAATAGCAATACAGCATTTAAAATATTTTAAATCGACTGTTTCTTTCCACTAGAACAGTACCTTACTGTACTATGGTGGTTTCACTTTCAAAAAACTTTTGTCCCGCCCTAATAAAGCTTGCCACATTCTCCAATTCATTGATGTCATCAATACCTATGACTACAGATAGTTTTCTGGCCAATTCCTTCCCCAAACTGACATTTCCATGACTTTCCTAAAAGCCCACCCATGCTGTGATGTCACAGCTGCCTGGTCCTTTCCCTACCCATACAGAAAGTAAAAGCTAGAACAAGGAAACAGTACATGAGTCAAGTCTTCTGCTGTGGGCTGTCAATCACATGTGGTAACAGCTCTAATTACCCTTAGCACTTTGACAGCTAGGGATGTTAGGTGTGACGGGGGATGGGAGATGAGCAAAATTAGTACAATTCAGGCTTCACAAAGAACTGCAGTTTGACCATTTTACAAAGAAGCAGCAGTAAAAAGCACTTTGAAAGTCTGTTCTGTGGCATTTGTACTGTTGGTGTTTTAAGTAGCCACTAAATGGCGTGAACTGTTACTTAAAACTGACTGAAAGACAGCAGTGTATGCAAGTAAAAGCAATGCAGTGACAGGAGCTTCTGGAAGAAATAGGCATACATGATGTAATTTTTTACAGCTAAGCACTGCATTATGGGACAGACTAAACAATCAGAATTATTTCAAGATGCCAGACCCCATGTGATCAGACTCAGAAATTACTTATAAAAATATTTAAAAACCTATAAATAGTCCCAGAGTGATGTTAAAATGTAGGAAATACCAAACCATGATGAAATAAACATGTTTTTTGAGTCTGTGGGTACAGTTCTCCTTTAAAGGAACTTCTGGCTTCAAAAGACACGAGGAGTGCAATAGAAAATTACCTAACTCAGATGGGCACTCTCTGTGTGTCTACAGCTTGGACCCGCTGCATCTTCAGGAAGACATTTGTTGCAGTTTTAGTCACCGGGCCTAGGAGACCAAAAAAACAAGTTAACTTTGAAGTGACTCTTAAAATTTGATTTTGATAAGGCCTTATCTGCATTATCTAAATCTAAAACTGATCTCAGCTCCCCTTCCTCTTAAAGCAAAAAACAAAAATCAAAGAAGAGGAGCTATTGCTAAACTTCCTAAAACTTCCACAGTTCCCATAGTTTCCTCAGAACTGATAAAAGTATTTTAATCCTTGGTGCCATCGGTGCAGGTCTGTGCACCGGCTACATTGGCTGCAACAATTATTTTGGATTCCTACACTTTGGTACCTTCTAAACCCTCAGTTTCCTCTGTCTCAAAATAGAAGGAATTTTCCTTCAAGGACAGGCCCCAAACAAGATACTGTCCATCTGTGGACCCCTTCCTTGACCGTCCTTCAAGTTCTTTTTTGGAACGACCTTCTCCCAGATCTTCGTCTGCTACTTCGGTACGTTCCACCAAGAGCCTTACAAAATCTGACATCATAAGATTGGTGGACCAGCTCCTGGTGGCAAGGGAATTACCTTCTTTGGTTCCTAGCATTCATAACTCTGGAACCTTGCCAATTACCACACCAGTTTTCATTCCTCCTCTGACTCCAGCTGAGCTTTACGAGTTCCCGGTGCTGAATTTCCTGGCTTTGATTGTATCGGTGCTGGTCAGAGCTTCTTCTCTGGCACTGATAATTGGCTTGAGTTCTTTGGTGCTGTCAGATCCAGAGACCTCCCGGGGTCAAAGCTTTGTTGTTGTTTCCAGGGAGCATGCTTCCACTCCAGTGTTTTCAGAGCCATACATGCTCCTCAGGGCATTGGCACATATAGGCTAGACATCAGCTTCAAGTTCGGAGACAGCCTCCACAGTGCAAGGTGGGACCATGGTTCCAAATGAGTCTATTTTGGTTCTGGGCTCCCATTCCTCTATGGGGGGGCTTGCCTTCCAGGACATGGAGAAGGCCTTGTCCACTGCAGACAAACAGTCTATGCCTCTTTCATCTGACCAAATGTTCTGTCCTTCCCCTCGACTGGAGCTTCCTCCAGTCTTTACCCTGGGACAGCAGGCGCAGAAGACTCAGGATCTAACAATGGTGGTTATGTCCTCTTCAGATACCTCTCCGGCCAATCCCACAGAAAAGGTACCCATGAAGAGAAAGTGCAAGAGGAAGCAGTTAGAATCCCCTGAAGAGTCTTGCACTGAAGATACCAATTTCAGTGAAGGAAGGTTCCCCAAAGTCATCCCCTGAAGATGTCTCCTTTGGAGACATTCTAGAGATTCTAAAACAGAGGGTTGGCTGGACTTCCCTCCAGCTTTCCTTAGAGGAATCTGTATACCTGGAGGCTTTTCGTGCTTGACCTTCTACTTGGATCTCTCCACCCGCTAATGATCTCATTAAATTGATTTATCAGCGGGCTTGGAAAATACCTGATTCTATCGAGCCAATCCCAAAGAGACCAGACCACATTCTGTCAGCCCCTCAGGATCAGCTACATTGAGCAATGGGAATACCAGTAGATGCCATGGTGATAGCGGCAGCCACCAAGAAGGAACTTGCTGATGAAAGTCCTACTATCCATCTTCATAATAAAGAGTGTAGGATGATGGATAAATTTGGGAAGTGCGTATACGCTTCATCGACCTTTGCACTAAGGTCCTTGAATTAAATGGCACATTTCATGAGACTTCAATGAGTTCTGATAAAAGAACTGTCAGATACTCTGACAGGAGCAGTAGCTGAAGGAGCTCGAGACAAAGTAGCTTCTCAGTTGGCAGCCCTAGATTAAATTTCCAACTCATCCATGATGCTAATTGCACATGTTGCCGAAGGGACGACGAGGGCAGTGAGGTTCAGACGTAGCTGTTAGAAGACACGCCTGGATGCACTTACGTGAATTCGCAGAGCCATTTAAGTCTTCTTTCATCAATGCTCCATTTGACGGAACATTCCTTTTTGGTCCCAAAGTTAAAGACACCCTGGCCAGATGTGAGAAAGATGGAAAGACTCTTTCTGCTGTGGTCATACACTTTTGCACTCCTCAACGGTCCTACTCCAGGAACCAGAGAAGTGGGAAGCTATGGTTCAAGAAGTCCCAAGGACCTTTCCAGGACTCATGTGGCAGCGATGTTTCCTGGGGCAGAAGGGGGAAGTAACAATGGAAGACATCACACATGAGGCAGAGTTGACCCACAAAATAGGATTTCTTTCCCTTGTAATTCCTATCAGCACTCCTGAAAGGAGGTCTGATTGCCATCCGCTGGAGGCAGTCGGGGGATGATTATCCCTGCACCAATCTGCCTGGCTAAGGATAATAACAAACAATTGGGTGCAGAGGATTATAACCAGAGGTTACAATATCCCATTCTCAGAAGAACCCAGGAAATTGAAAAGAATCCCAGACATTCTACCCAGTCACAGAGGTGCAGCAATCTTAGAAATTCAAAAACTGCTTGTCAAACAAGTCATCCAAGCAGTCTCAACAGACCAGATAGGATCTGGATATTACTCAAGGTTCTTTTTATACCAAAGAAAATGGGACTGGAGACCAATTTTGGATCTCAGCCAGTTGAACAAGTCTGTTCAACAAACTAAACTCCGGATGGTCACGGTTCAGTCTATACTCCCATTCTTAGGAAAAGATAATTGGATGTGCCCAATAGAGCTTCAAGATGTGTATTATCACATAAAAATGGACAAGAGATCCAGAAGATTCCTGTGCTCCCATCTGGGAGCCAGTCATTACCAATTCAGAGTCTTGGCCTTTGGTCTCATCACAGCCCCCAGGATGTTCACCAAATGCATGGCAGTGGTAGCAGCTGACTTCAGACTGCTAGGATTCAACGTATTTCCATACCTAGACAACTGGCTGCTCACCTCTCCTATAAGGCATCTACTATTACAGGCAAGAAACTATGTTATTCAAACTTGATCCTCACTGGGAATCACTGTAAACTATGAAAAATCCCACCTACGGCCAACACATCAGTTAGAATTCATAGGAGCGATGCTAAACACAAATGCATCATGTCTCTTCCTTTAGAAAGACTTCAAAGAATAAGATTGTAAGTCAGCCAAAGTATTTGCAACAAAAAGATGACTGCAAGACTATTGCTACAAACACTAGGATCAATGGCAGCATCTGTCACTTTAGTTCTGCTTGCCAGATATCAGATGTAGATTCTTCAATGGCTCCTGGCATCCCAATGTTCCTTATTAAATCAACCAATATCCCACTTAATAATGATCACCAACTTATGCAAGAGAGACCTGAGTTGGTGGCTTCATTCCAACGAAATTTTGTCAGGCAGACCCTTTCTCCCTCCTCAACCCCAAACCATAGTGACCACGGATGCATATCGGATAGGGTGGGGGGGGCATTATCTGGGAAAGACAGTCCAAGGCACTTGGTCCCCACTGGAGGCCAATTTGCATATCAATGTTCTAGAGATTAAGGCGGTGCTCTTAGCATTGCAAGCAATCCAAGAAGCCCTCCCCTTGGGAATGATTGCGATTCAAACAGACAACATTTCAGTAGTCTGGTACATCAACAAGCAAGGGGGAACCAGATCTTATCCTGTTTGTCGAGAAGCTGTCAAGAGTATGGCAATGGGTGATTTTATCCGACTGCTTTCTAATTGCAATGCATATTCTGGGGAGCTCCAATGTGATTACGGACAAATGGAGCAAGTGTATCCTAATGCCTCATGAGTGGTCTCTTAATAGTAGAAAAGATATTCCACCACTGGGGCCAGACCTGCTGTGATCTGTTTGCATCCCCCCAAACAACAAGTGCAGCAGCTACTTTGCCCAGATCCCTCTCTGGGGGAGTCACTGAGAGATGCTGTCCTGCATGATTGCCCCCGATCTATTCTATGCATCCCCCCCCCCCGAGTCCTGTAATATCCCAGTTTCTGAAGAAAGACAACAGGTCAAAGAACAGAATAATTCTCATTGCCCCATTCTGGCCTCAACAGATATGGTTTCCCTTTTTTTGGCCTCATCTAATTCGGAAACCTTGGACACCAGACCCGACTCCAGGACCTGTTGTCCCATCCGGATGGACTAGTTCATGTGAATCTTCAGAATCTCAAGTTCACTGCGTGGCTTCTGCAGTTCCGATGATTGCCAGGCACTCTTCGCTCACTTCCCCAGTTCAATAAATCATTCTGGCCTACCACAAACCTTTGACTAGGAGATTGTACTTTAACAAGTGGCAAAAATTTTGTAAATGGGCATCAGAGACTAACCTTGACCCATATTCATCACCAGTCGATAAAGTCCTGGAATTCTTGACATTGCTTTTTGAAGCAGGAGCATCTGCCTCAACTATTCAAATGCATCTAGCTGCAATTTCAGACTTTCATACTGGTTTAAATGGTATTTCCTTAATGTCCCACAAACTTTGCAATGCCTTTCTGTAAATAACTTTAATGCTCATACCTCCATATAAAGAACCCTTTGCACCTTGGAATTTGAATCTGTTACTTCAATCTCTAATTCATTCCCCTTTTGAACCTTCTGCAAATTGCGATCTGAAGTTCTTGCCCAGGAAAACTTTATTCTTTTATAGCTACTACTTTTGCCAGGAGGATATCTGAGATACAAGCCTTATCTTACAAACCTCCCTATCTAATTTTTTTCATAAAGACAGGGTCTCCTTGTAAACAAATCCTTCCTTTTTGCCAAAAGTATTGTCCAAAACCAATATTAACCAGATTATACAACTCCCAGCTTTCTTTCCCAGCTTCTCAAATAAAGGTGAATATTGTCTACATTTACTAGATGTGCACAGACAACTACACCTTTACCTTCAGAGAACAAAGGAAATCAGAAAATTGGATCAGTTGTTTGTTTCCTTTTCTTCAGTTGCTATGGGAAAACCAATTTCTAAACATAAAGTTTCTACTTAGCCTTCTCGCAGTGCTTCATACTCAACTTATATCAATGCATGGCACTAAGGCTGCACTAAGTTTATGCTGAGAGAGAGAGAGAAAGAGAGAGAGAGAGAGAGGAAACTCATATCAGAAGATCCCCCTGCCTGCCCAATGGGGACTAGGTGTATTGGGTGAAAGTATATCACTAACCTACCTAGGGCTTTAAGTATCCAACAGATAAGCCCATTACTATCGTAAGAGTCCAGTGGAAAAATAGATTGCAATCTCGTGATTCATTATAGTATCAGAACTATTATATTTACTGATTCACTGTGGTACAGAAATTTTTAAGTTCATACAATTATATTTGGTATCATATTCACTAGTATTAGATAAATGGGATCATCGATTAAATGCCCTGCAGATTAAATCACTGTGCGTGCACAAACTGTGAGATTGACCCCTGTTCTTTCATACTCTGAGCTGGGAATTTTTTTAGAGTGTTCTCATAATCTATCTTTCTATCTCTCACATTTCTGATGTTCCAGGACCTTAGGTTGTACCGAGCACATGCACACAATCTCACTGGTCATCCAGCTCTGATTAATGAATTTACCTAGATATTGGTGCACTGGCATGTGGTAGAAAGGCAAGACAAACCCCTTATCTTTCACCTGGAAAGCTGAGCTGGCAAATGTTGCTTATCCCTATTCTCTCTTGCTGGCACTGCATCAATAATATATCTAATTAAACTTGGGTCACCATTGTCACAGACAGAAATTCTTATTCATTGCTGCTTTCCCAGCTAACCTTTGTTCTTTAAAGCAACAGAGTTTTCATATATATTTGAAAAAGATCGTACTGCACCGGTTAACGACATTTCATGGAATATCCCAGGTAAGTGTATAAAGCTTTCTGATCAGGTTAAGTGGTTCCTGGGACAGTAAGGTATAGGGCATTAAGTCTTTTTCACTTCAGTATGCCTTGGACATGAGTGATGGATAATGAAGTAAGACAATATAACTCTCAAGGCAAGGAGCTGTAGGTAGATAGCCCTTGGTTTAACTTTCAGTAGCTCAGACAGATGACATTCTCATTCTTGTGCTCTCAAGTTAATGTTGGGCAGTGTGCTCTTAATGGGTTTTCTTCAATGAAAAAAAAAAAAACATCTCACATTGAGTAGGTTAACATACTACCATGATACAGTGCAGGCACCGACAAGAGTGAATTCTCTGTGTAAGTATTTGTTTTATTGGTACAGTCAGTTTACATTTTGCACTGTTAGTATGCTGAATTGTTACATTAGCTGGGTGAACACACTATCTGTCATATAGTGTTTTAAGTGCCCTTTATGATACAGGTCATCAAAATAGTATTTTTTTAATCCTTTAAGATTGTCAGTTTAAACAAACACTACGAGTGAAATGCATGATATATCAGCATATACTGATATAGCTGACTGACAGCAGAACTCATAGCAGGAATTAAAGCATTTCTAATTACTGTTATCTCAGTTATGAGGAACAAAATAAAAACATAAATGCCATTTAAAATATAGTAAACTAACTACTTACAAATTATACAAGGTGCATAACATCTGTCAGATGCATTTTGATAATAGTAATATACCCAAATATCTTATTATGATTTACCCCAAATTATTCTAAATTGAAAAAATATATAATATCAGAGATTAGTGTCCTTATATTTTTCAAATAATGACAGTTTAGGCCAACATTTGTAATCATCTGATGTTCATTTATACCTTACTGTGATAGTATTAACTTCATTTTCGTATTGTGGTTATATTCAGAAATTCAGAAAAAGGAAGACTTTTTACATTTTTTTCCCCAGTTTTCAGTTATTATTTTTCATGCAACTGCTAAGAGAGACCAGAAAAGGTGTAGCTGATCTTTACTAATACTGAAAAGAGTTGGAGTATTGAATAGAGCACAATGTAATGAAGAAATTACAAGAAGCATTCCTAAGGGCATGCAATTAGACTATGCTGGTTTACACCAGCCATTGGGTATGCATTCCTTTTGTATAGGTAGCTAAGAGGAAAATCTTGTTTGTAAAGTACTACATGATGAGGGACTGAAGTCCATTCTGAATTCAGAATTACTTCAGAGTAGTAAAATCTCTAGACATTGACATGTTACATTCAGACTGGACTCATTTAGAAGCATGTACAGGACTAAACCCATTTCTTACTCAACATCTTAACATTGGAACAAACTACCATTTTTATAAGGGAGAGTAAATCATTGTGCCTGTATTATGAAGGGCCGTTTGGCCCATTCAGAGTTTACCTGAACTGTAAACTATAAACCTATAGTTAACTGAAATTTATCTGATCACAGTGCTTGAGCAGATAATTAAAATTGTGCCCAAAAGTATGTTAACACATTACTGTCAAAAAAAGTATTATCTATCAGCTCTGACCTGTAAACAGCATCTCCAAAAGCAGCTGTAATTTTTATATAATATTTGCTTTAATGTGTGGAGAGTAAGAAAAAAATGCATTTCTTTTTTACTTGATCCCCCCATACCCCCTAAAGTTTCTAGTTGTTTCCTCTGGCATCTGAACCCACTCTGCTTGGACCCCTCAATTACACCTTGCCAAGTACCTCCAGACATAACCATTCCCTAAGTATGTCCTCTGACTCATTGGGGAGTTGACATCTGTGGTGGCTTACTTGTAGCCCCATAAAATGAGGGATCTGCTAGTAGGTCATGGACAGGGAGCTGGGAGTCATCTTCAGACAGTCGCCAGTCAGAATCTCTAACAATGAGTCTCCACCAGAGAGAGCACAGGCATTAGGTTTTCCCTGGTTTACTGCAGAATAAGAAAGCTGGCCACCATTCACTTTATGCTTTTTTCCAAGACATCTGTACCAGCAGCCTGAATCTACAGCCTAACAAGGTCACCAGTGGAGTATATGGACAGCCTGCTTCTATGCCATTGAGTGGCTCAATGTATGAATACATTTCCTTCCAAAAATATTCCATAATAAAGATGAACTTTTTCAGATGAATCTAATATTATGTTCTTATCTAGGCAGGCAAAATATGGATACTTTGTTTTAGCTCATTCACATAGGAATTTGGCAGAAAAGATCTACATGACATGATTTAAGAGCATTCCAAAGTGTACTGTAATTTATTTCTTTGTTGTTATTAAATAAAAAATAGTTCTCCATTTCTTTATGTACCAAGTCTTTAATTCTTTGAATTTCAGCATAGATCATATAATTCGATTAATTGTTGTTAATCTGCTATAATTAATTGTCAAGCTAAATGTCAGAGTATTATAATCAGACAAGGGCTAAGAGATCACTTCAACAGAGTCAGTCCTTGTACTTAAATTATTAGAGGTATGACTTCTATTGATTTGTGCCTGAGTCCAAATGATATAAGAATAGTGAGTACAAACAGAGTCTTGTTCTGCAAAATCCTTTAGATATTTTATATTTAGCAGATTTACCAGGTTTATAAGGGCTCTATCAATGACTGATATCCTGGGATCTCTATTCACACTAGAGTCTTAGTTTCTTATCTAAAATGCATTTAAGGTCACTCCTTCAACTCAGGATACCCTTTATGTTATTTGATAATGGGCTTAATTCTAAAAGATTTGCTCTCAGTGTAAGTGACTTACTCCAGTCTCTTAAGAGCAGGTATTTTGGAATCTGGGCCTGGTATAAGCCTGTTTATAGATAGGCCCTACCCAAAAGTAAGTCACTTACACTGAGAGATATTTTTTCAGAATCAGGACAGGCTTACATTGGAGTAAATCACTTACACTGAGAACAGCTCTTTTGGAATCTGGCCCAATGTATCTACATTTTTGAACATTTACCTATAGCTCTCAGTGAATCAGGGGCACATTCAGAAATAATCGGGGACTATCAGAGACACTTTTAAAATATTACTGTTATTAACTTGAGATATTGACAGAATAAGAAAATGTGAATTAATATACATATACATTTTCGGAAGTAAAATAAGTATGTAACTTTAATTCTTGTCATTGTATGTTAAATGTAATTCACCACCTTTTCTCCAAAACCAACAAACAAAGTTTTATGAGGGATTAATAGGGGCAGAGCTAAAATGTGAGTAAAACTCAGGGATGTTTTTAAAAAAGTGACAACTGAGAAGTATTGTACCTAGTACATATCAGCCAGTGTAGTAGGTCTGTTTTGATATTCAGAAGTTACCATTGTAAACATTCCCTTGATGTCACTATATGAATATATAACTTTAGCCACAGTAACTTTATTTCTCCATAAAATTGTGGTTCCCCTTTTCTGTTTAAACAAAAACATTTCTAGGATTTTATATTTCTTAAATATGAATTTCTGTTTATTTTTATCTAATAAATGGAGTTCCTGTAAAAATACTATATCTGGTTTATTAACTTAAAGATATTTAGGAATTCCTTATCTTTTATAACAGCTACTCAAACCATTAATATTTATAAACAAAACTGTTACTGTGGACACTTTTGTTTTCAAATTAAATTATTCTGTTTCTTTTAGATATTGTGTGATACAGATTTGCATTTATTTATTAAGTGGGCTCCTCAAGCTTAGATTTATTTAAGAACTACGTATATTTTACTTATTTCATTTTATTTTTATTTTAATTTGTTAACCAGGTTTTTCATTATTTTGTGATTCAATTTAAAAAGATTGGTCCTCCATTTTTGTTTGTAACATTCAATGTTTCATTAGGTAATTATCTAGAGTAACTATCCAGTATATGTGCAATAGTTGTTGCTGTATATGAGGTACAGATTAATTAACACTTTGAAAGGCACACCACCATAACTAAGCAGAAAATAATTTTCTAATAGCATCACAGAAACTATAGTTGTATCCACTAACTTAACCAATACTGTCTAGCTACACTATAAACTAAGTAGTCTCTAATACAGCTGCAGAGAAACAAAAAGGAGATTGGATCAATCAAATATATAGAAATATACTTGCTTCTGAATTTTGCATCCATGCTTGTGTAGCATAAAAAGATTAAGTATTTAAAATTAAGTCTAAAAACTCCCATATTATGTAATTTGCTTCCTCTACCTCCATTTGTAATTTATATTTATTTTGACAGTGTGTGACAGCAATAAGTTTGTGTATGAAAATTTCTCTTTTGATCACTTTCATCCCTCATGGTTTATTCCCATTATCTTATTGTTATATTTTTGACTATGAAATAAGGATAGGTATTTCAAATTGTTATTGTTCTAAATTTCTTTTATTTCCATTTCAAAGTTGTATCCCCTCTCATAAATCTAATATTGTTAAGGGCAAATGTGTTTGTAAAATATTCATATTCATTGACTTCTGTAAACACATCCATATATATTTTTGCTTATATGTCCAAGTTTTCAGTAATACTGTTGAAGTCACTGGCATCAAGCATAACATATTTAAAATGCCAGTATATTTATTTATTATTATATCAATTTTTACCAGTAGAGATGTAAGGTAAATACATACTTTACAAAGGCAAAATAAAAATAAAAAAAAATTCTTTCTCAATTCTGAAATGTAACTCCCCCCTTTTTTAAACAATGGTAGTAAGATGTAGAGAAAATATAGACTTCAGAATGACAAAATTAAAAATAAAGAATTTCTCACACAATACATGAAATGTAACTCCTTAGTGTTTATCACACTGGATTATATTATATCCAGATTCTTGTTTTCTTCAGTTTTGTTTTTTCTTTCATTTCCATCTCTTCATTCTAATGTCTGTTGTATTTTAAAATTTGACTAAATAACATTTTAACAAAACATCAGATTATTTTAGCAGTTTTTCATTTTCCCTTTATCTTTTCTTCCGTCTCACTCTGTCTCTCTTCTCCCTCTCCCCTTTCCTTCTCCTTTTTATTTTTAAATCTTTATACTATAAAGTATTTAAGCTTAAATAATTTCATTCTCAATAGTTCTTATTAAATACCATGACATGGCTAACTCTTTAAGAATTGGATTTAATACATCAGTGCTAGTGAGCTTATATAACTAATGGTTTGTGATTACAATGAACTGCACCCCCTAGAAGGCAGTTTGCCAAGGCACTGGGTTGAATAAAGTTATTTTTAAACTTCCCTGTCATCGTCATCATCCACCCTGTTTCCCATTTTGGAATAAATGTTTACATGGCTGAATGGCAAGCCCTGATGGTGTAAGTGTAAGTGTGGTAGTAAGTAATTAACACTGCTGTGCCAACATTAATCATGTTTCGTTGCTTAACCTGATTCTGGTATTTGTGGGGCTATTTGATTTATGGATATAGAAAAGATTGTGGACTACTGGGTCCCTAATGTCTCAGAAGATAAGGCCAGGCTCACCCCTCGGGAGTGTCTAAGACACTGAATAAAGGGGGAGTGTTTCCAGTCTTTTCTGGTAGGTTAGGGTTTTTAAGCCAATAATCTTCTTAGTTACAATGCAAATATAGTGGGCCAATCACCTTTATTGGATCTGGAAAGATATCCTCTTTGTGATCAGTTGCACCAAGTAGAAGGACTTTCTGACTGCTGTCATTACATGATGATCAAAGAAAGTATTATTAAGTCAATTACCAAGGTGTCTGGCAACATTCTCATTTTGGAGTGAGGCATTGTCTATATCATATGCTGGGGAGAGGGATGGTTTACCAAATGCTACACTTTTTAGCATTTAATTTAAGACAGTTGTTATCACACTAGGTGTTTACAAGGCCAAATTCTTGTTGAAGGGCTTGGGTGCCAGAGAGTGACTTGATAATGACTCCTAGTTTGCAGTCAGCAAAGTTGGTCAGTCAGGAGTCTTAGTTTGTGGCCTGGAGGTTGTGAAATAAATTGCCAAACAAAAGGGATTCCAGCACAGATCCCTATTTACCTTCATACTCTTTGGTTCATAGTTATTTACTGGGCTACTCATCTGTGAGGATCTAAAGAAGCCCAGTTTTACATTCCTGTAACAGTTTTTCGGGCCATGAGTTTTGTGTATGAATAACCAAGTGGCAGACAGATCAGGGATATGTTGAGACTGTGATGCCCATGCACTGGCCCAGTAATCAAGGAGCCTCAATCCTCACCACTAACACAAGTGGGGGGCTTCCACATTAGGAGGATAACAAGTACACACAAAGTAATGAAAATTTTCCATTAAGAGCACACAGAGATCATAGTCAGTCTGGGACTGGTTTCTCCCTTTCTCTCCAGATCCCCAATAAGAATCCCCACTGCCACAGCTATAGGGTTCAGCTCTCAGCCAAGTAGTCAAGCCAAAACCTCCAGTATCCTCTTTGTCCAACCAGTGCGTGTCCCTGCCCAAGTAGCTGACACTCACACACTTTGAGATTTGATTTATATACAAACACATAGGCTTGTACAGGTTCACTAGCTATGCCCCTTTCTGTCTAGGCTATAAGATAGTAATAAGTGCCACCAACTACTCTTATCAGCTACTGTAAAGGCCCTTACCAAAGGGTGTTCAATTCTAATGTGCAATGTTATTATTATCCAATTAGTAAGTGTGACGAACAACAAGGCTATTGGAGTGGCTTATACAGTATCACCAGATACATGTAAGTACACTAAGAACTTAAATTATCTCTACACAAAACAGCCACAGTTCAAATGTTTAAATATATTTAATAATAAATAATAAAAACACAGGACAATACTTATTAACTCAACACAATGACAGAGAGTTCAGAAATCACAGGAAATACTTTAAAACAACATTGTAGGATAGTCTCACATAAATATACAAAACAGCTAGACGAATCGTACTATTTCTAGCTATCTCTAAAGGAAATACTAAGATCTAAGATCCTACTTACAGAGCAAAGCAAAGTGCTGGTGAGCTGATGTGTTCAGGTTCAGACACAAATACTAAAATGCCATTCTTACTTTCTGAGATAGCCCTTGAATTGATAATACACATTACTGCTGAGTCATTTGAGATTACATAATTCTTGACACTTCTGCTTAAGTTTCCCAGGCTCACAGAACTTAAAATTTAACATTTCTTTGTAATCTACACCTGCCAGGAAGCCACAGCAATAAAAGACACTTTACATGTAAAACCTAGTAATTATCGGGTCTATATTAAAACATCGAATGCTTAAAACAGCAAACAATGTTTCATCGACCCTTTTTCTGCGAAAGCTAAAAATGTCAACACCTCAGAACAGCGATTTCTTTCCTAGGGAAAGAAATCGCTGTTCCAACCAAAAAAAAAAAAAAAAAAAACAGTAAGCACTTCCAAACACATACACACGTACCTTAACCCTAACCCCCCCCCCAAAAAAAGTAAACAGCTGAAAACACATACACATGTAACTCAACCATACTTCTAACTTAAAAAAAGTAAACATTTTAAAACATATACACTTACCTTAACCCGCACCCTAACCCTAAGGTTAGTAACTGTTGCACATTTATGTAAACAGTTCCAAACACATGCACACTTACCTTAACCCTAATTATACCCCCCAAAAACAAAAGTAAACAGCTGAAAACACATACACACGTAACTCAACCATACATATAATGCAAAATAAAAACAGTAAACACTTTCATACATATGCACTTACCTTAACCCGTACCTTAACCCTAAGGTCAGTAACTGTTGCACTACAGTGCAGAACACGGCAAAACAACAAAGCGGTCAAGCGACTTCTTTCCCTGGGAAAGAAGTTGCTTTTTAGGCGTTGACGAAAACACATTTGACAAAATGCATTTTCGTCATTCTAATAGGAACCCATAATTATCTCTGTCTTAGGACAACAGAAAGAATTTCCTAGCCCAGACATCCTGCCTCCTAACTTGAGATCACACACAGTCATAAATTCTTTACTTATCATCTTTCTTCCAGCATGGTGCACTGTGGTTACATTTTGCAGCTTAGCACATAACACAGTTTTCTTACATTTGTGAAACCAGCCTGTGGATCATATTAATATTTACAGTGACATAGAATTATTTACAAAATTATATCTGGCTAGGCTGGAAGCCCCTCAGTTTTTCACATTTATTCCCCCCGAGAACTCAAGCTAGTTTTTCAAGTGTCCCTTGAGAAGCATTGCTTGAGAGGGTTGAGTCTATGTGGGTATACCTTACCCCATTCCCTGTCTTGAGACCCATATGCATTGGCATTGCTAATCCCACTGGGGTGCTGCACTGACATATCATATGCTTGCACCCCTAGACTCCACCTTAGCAACTTGGTATTTTGCTGGCTGGTTTGATGTAACCATGATAATGGATTGTGATCTGTAAGTACAGTAAATTTCCTTCCATACAGATAAGGCTGATGTTTCTGTAGTGCCCACACTATGGCTATACATTCCTTTTCTACAGCTGCATAGCATTCCTCCCTGGGTTGGAGCCTATGACTGAGATAAACCACTTGGTGCTCTTCTCCCTCTGAATAAATCTTGCTAAGTACAACCCCCACCCTATGGTTCAAAGCATCCACATGCACAACAAATTATTTGCTGTAATCTGGACTGGCTAACACAGGGGGTCCTCCCAAAGCTTCTTTAAGCTTCTGGAATGCCTGCTCACATGCTGTGGTCCACACTACCTTATCTGGCCTGATTTCCTTGTCAGGTCTGTGAGGGGAGCAGCTATGGTACTATAACTGGGGATGAACTTTCTGTAGTACCCTGCTGTCCTTAAGAATGCCCTCACCTGCTTTTTGGTAACAGGTGCAGGCCATGCCTAAATGGCTTCCACTTTGGAAGATTTATTTTTTATTTATTTATTTTATTTATTTTACATTTGTTGACCGAGCTAGTCTAGCTGGATATATGTCCATTTTCAGTAGAGGCCCGGGGAGAAAAGCTCCAAGCAAAGGCACAGACAATCAATATTATATATAGTAATAGTTGACAGAAATACAGTAGATGGTTTATAATTGAGGTTCAGTTAGACTTGAAACAAAGCAGTATAGTAGGATATACTAAAACAAAATACATTTAGTGAGCATTTGAGAGATAACAATTAATAAAATTATTGACTAATATACTTTCATTACCACAAGATTCTGGCCTGATCTTACCACTCCCCACTCTATGTCCCAGGTAGGAGACCTCTCCCATACCCACCTGACATTTGCTGGGCTTAATGGTCAACCCTGCCCTCTGTAGTCTGCCCAGAACCTCCCTTACATGCTGAAGGTGCTTTTTCTAGAAATGGCTGTAGATGGCAATATCATCTAGGTAAGCAAGGGCAAAATCTCCTGCTTCTGTTAGGATATGCTCTACCAGCCTCTGAAAAGTTGCTGGGGCATTTTTCATCCCGAAGGGCATCTTTATGAACTGATGCAAGCCAAAAGGAGTCACAAAGAATGACCTGTCTCTAGCACTGGGAGTCAAAGGCAACTGCCAGTAACCCTTGGTAAGATCAATGGTGGTAAGATACTTAGCCTCACCCAGCTGCTCTAGGGCTTCATTTGTCCTAGGCATGGGGTAAGCATCTGACTCTGTGTGACTATTTAATTTTCTGTAGTCCACACAGAACCTGGTGCTGTCATCCTTCTTTGGCACCAGCACCACTGGGGAGGCCCATGGACTGTTGAACTCTTGAATTACCTTTTATTCCGACATTTCCTGTATCCCCTCCTCAGAGTCTGTCTGACTCTCTCAGGCACCCTATAAGGGGCCTGCCTAATAGGCCTTTGGGGTCCAGTATCCACCTGGTGCTGCGCCAGGTGGGTGCACCCTAGTTTCCCAGTGAACATGTCCCCAAACCCCTGTAACACTGCTTGGATTTCTCAAACCTGGGTAGGAGATAACTGCTGGGACATTGCTACCCCTTCCACTGAGGTGTCATTCCAAGCCTCACTGAGGATATCAGTCACCAGATCTCCCTCAGACTCCTCCTGCAATCCACTGCAAATACTAAGTACAAAGGCCTCCCTATCATGGTAAGGTTGCATCATGTTAACATGATACAATTTGTACTCCTGCCTAGCAGTTCCACCATGTAGTTAACATCACTGACCTTCCTTACCACCTTGTAGTGTCCCACCAGACTGCCTGCAGCTTGTTGTGTCTGACAGGAATGAGAACCATTACCTACTGCCCTACAGCATACTCTGTAGCTTGACCATTCCTGTCATACCAGACCTTTTTCTGCTGTTGCACTTCTGCCAGGTTCTCCTGGGCCAAGCCCATGAGTTCCCTGAGACTTGTCCTGAGGTTTAGGACATATGCCACAACAGACTCCTTGTGAGATTCACACTCACCCTCCCACTCATCATGAATTAAGTCTAGAGGCCCCCTCACCTTATGCCCATGCAACAACCCAAAGGGTGAAAAACCAGTTGATTCCTGGGGAATCTCTCTGTTATCAAACAACAGATGGGGCAAGTATTTGTCCCACTCCCTCTTAAACTGGTCTGCAAATTCCCGTAGCATGGACTTGAGTGTAGAGTTTAACCTCTCAACAACACCATTAGTCTGGGGATGGTAGAGGGTGGTCTTTAGGTGCTTCACCCCACAGGACTTCCACAGACAAGCCAGCAGGTCTAACATGAAATTGGCACCTCTGTCAGTCAGTATTTCTTTTGGGAAACCTACCCTGCTGAAAATCTCTAACAAAACATTTGCCACCTTTTCTGCCTCAATGGAGGACAAAGCCACTGTCTCAGGGTATATTGTAGCATAATCTACTACCACTAGGATATACTTTTTCCCTGTGGAACTTGAGGTACTTAGAGGCCCCACAATATCCATAGCTACCCTCTGAAATGGCTCCTCAATCACAGGCAAATGCATCAAAGGAGCCTTCACCTTATCTCCTGCCTTGCCTACCTTTTGGCACTGCTCACAGGTTCTGCAGTACCCTGTTACATCTCTGGAAATTCCAGGCCAATAAAAGTTCTGCACAATACATCTCTTTGTATGTTTTATGCCCCTATGACCTGCAGAGGGAATATCATGGGCTATGGCTAGAAGTGCCAGACAGTAGGCTCTAGGCAACACCAACTACTGTATCCCCTCACCTTCTAGCCCTCCCTCAGGGGTTCACTCTCTATACAGTAACCCTTTGTCCCAGTATACAGAATTGCCCTTCCCTTGAAAATCAGGTGCCTCACTAGCTACCTCTCTCAGGCCTTGTAATGTAGGGTCTGAGAGTTGAGCCTTTCTCACCTCTCTCTTTGTAACCCTTCCCAGCTTCCCTTCCACAGGAAGTCTGGCATCTTCTGACAGCAGTGCCTCACTGTCAGCCTGGGTACTACTACTTACCTCTGCCCTTACAGTCACTCTGTCCAAGGGAACATCAGTACCCACAAGCAGCTGTGGTTCACCTTCAGTCTCACTACTACAGGGTAGCTCCCTGCTTGAAGTAATCACCTCATCAGTCCTGGCTGCAAGTATGCAGTCTTATTAGGTCTCCCCAGGCTACCAGACCCACATGCTTGTCTTCCAAGCCTGACTGTGTGTAACTGCATTAACATATGGTACTGCCTTATCAAAATCGTTCACTATCAGGACATCTGCAGGATAGTAGTTTGATACCCCTGTTGTCTCAAGGCAACCTACTATTGGCATTTTGCCTTTCCCACTTACTGGCTCTCCCACCTTGCCTTCGTGGACATCTATATACCACATGATCCCACTGGTTGCATTCAAAACATTTAACCCTGGTCTTGGATGTGTACCTGGACTAGTGGCTTCCCCTGCTACTCGCAGATTATGTTGGGGGAGTCTGGGCTGCCCACCATGGGTTCCCTTAGACCCATGAGCAGCACTGGGTGTCCCTTTCCTGTGCAGGGATGCTCTGCTTGCTATGTATAGGTCTCCCTTCTTCCTCAACTCATCTACAGTAATGTATTGTCTATCAGCTAACTAGATCCTCATGTCCTCAGGCAAAATGCTAAGGGCTTGTTCCCTCACCAAAAGGTCTGCCAGCCCTTCAAAGTGGTGACCTGACCTCCTCTCACCCACCTATGAAAATACGTGCTTAGTTCAGCAACATATTCACACACACACTTTCATCTGCCTTGTATCTCTGCTCACGAAACTTTTTCCTATAAGCTTCAGGTGTTAGCTTAAAAATTCTAGCAAACAATTCTTTATAACATTATAATTTAAAAAGTCATTGTCAGACAGTTTGGACAAAATAATTACAGGTTTACCATGGAGTAAGGGGTCAGGAACCATACCCAGAGCCTTTGGTCAACCATCGTACTGTTTACATACCCTCTCAAACATATAAATGAAACTATCAAAATTATCCCCCTCTGTAAACCGTGGAAGAAAATTACTGACCTTTATTGCATCTGGGATTCAGTTACTCCCTTCCCCATTACCTCCATGACTCTGGCGAAGAGTCAGCATCTCCTTTTCATGTTGCCTCTGCCTCTCCTTCTCCTCAGCTTCCAGGCATAGCAGTGTCTCATTTTCCTCACTCTCTAGATGCCTCAGTCTCTCTGCTGCTTCGAATTCCAAATGTTTGGCCTCCAACTCAAGTCTCTTTAGCTCCAGATGGATTTTTAAGTCCTCTGTAGAAAGGTTGAACTGTCCTTTTTCTGAGTGTTGTACATCTCCATGGCCAGCCTGATCATCTTCCTGGTTGCTATTCTCAGATACAGCTGTGACCAAAGCTGCAATCATGTCTGCCATAGTCAGGTTTCCATCTGCCAGTCCTTTATCCTGACACATCTCAGCCAACTGGCTCCTTGTCAGCTTGCCATACTCCTCTGCTGACATGCTTGCCTGCTCTCCCTGACTAAGCTAGCAAAAGAAATAAAACAATTGTGATCTAAACTGAATGTTCACCGCATGGATAATTTAGTTTACAAAAACACCTTCAGTGATCACTGTACACAAGCTACAGGAATTCACTATCATCACCACTATAAGCCAATTAGTATGTGATGTGGCTAACTCACCACTAATAACCAATTAATATTTGATGTGTATATCCCACCACTGCCAAACAATTAATATGTGACACCCATGCACTGGCCCAGTAATCAAGGAGCCTCAGTCCTCACCACTAACACCAGTGAGGGGTGTCCACATTGGGAGGATAACAAGTACATACACAGTAAAGTACAATTTCCCTTAAGAACACACAGAGATGACAGTCAGTCTCTGGCTGGTTTCTTCCTTTCTCTTCAGATCCACAATAAGACTCCCCACTGGCACAGCTATAGGGTTCAGATATCAGCCAAGTAGTCAAGCTAAAACCTCCAGTTCCCTCTCTGTCCAACCAGTGCTTTGTGTCCCTGCCCAAGTAGCTGACACACGCGCGCACACACACACACACACACACACACACACACACACACACACACACACACATTTGATTTATATACAAACATACAGACACTCTTCTGCCCAGACTATAAGGTAGTAATCACTGCCACCAACTACTCTTATCAGCTACTCTAAAGGACCTTGCCAAAGGGTGTCCAATTCTACTGTGCAATGTTATTATTATCCAGATAGTAAGTGTGAGGAGCAGCAAGGCTATTAGAGTGGCTTATACAGTATCACCAAATACACGCAAGTACACTAAGAGCTTAAATTATCTCTACACAAAACAACCACAGTTCAAAGGTTTAAATATATGTAATAATCAATAAAAACACAAGACAATACTTATTAACTCAACACAATGACATTAGAGAGTTCAGAAATCACAGGAAATACTTTAAAACAACATTGTAGGATAGTCTCACATAAATATAGAAAACAGCTAGACTAATCTTACTATTTCTATCTCTAAGAGAAATACTAAGATCTAAGATCCTACTTACAGAGCAAAGCAAAGTGCTGGTGAGCTGATGTGTTTGGGTTCAGACACAAATAATAAAATGCCATTCTTACTTTCTGAGGTAGACTTTAAATTGATAATACACATTGTTATTGAGTCATTTCAGATTACATCATTTTTGACACTTCTGCTTAAGTTTCCCAGGCTCACATAACTTAAAATTTAACATTTCTTTGTAATATGCACCTGCCAGGAAGCCACAGCAGTAAAATACACTTCAAATATAAAACCTAGTAAATATCTCTGACTTAGGACAATAGAAAGAATTTCCTAGCCCAGACATCCTGTCTCCTAGCTTGAGATGACACACAGTTGTAAATTCTTTACTTATCAGCTTTCTTCCAGCAGGGTGCACTGTGGATAAAATGTTTGAAGCTTAGCACATAACACAGTTTTCTTACGTTTGTGAAACCAGTCTGTGGATCATATTAACATTTAGAATGACATAAAATTATTTACAAAATTCTATCTGGCTAGGTTAGCAGCCCCTCAGTTTTTCACAAGCACATACAGGGAATGTAGATGACTGTACTTTATCTGAAACACGAGCTTCAAAGCTTGAAATCATCTTGGGAAATAATGCTGCTGTAGATTTAAACAGTCAGTTGGTGTTTTAGCATTGAAGTGAATGCGTTAAAGTAAGCTAGCTCTTGGCAGCAGCACTTTTTATTCAAATATTCTGCCTCTATAGTATATTAATTTAGACAGAATAGTTGCAGCTGTTTAGTAATCAAGGACATAGTTTAAACTTGAAGGCATTCCATCTCCATCAGGCTTATTTCTGATGTTTCTCCATTGTTATTAACTCATTAACACCTCACTGTAGCCATTTAATGAGTACATGCCAAGGCTTATTTCTGATGTTTCACCCTTGTTATTAACTCATTAACACCTCACTCCAGCCACTTAATGAGTACATGTCACATTCCTGATTTCTGGTAGACTGGGGAGTAATTGCTAAGAGTCATACGAAATTTAAATGCGAAAAATCTTAAACTGAACAATTAAAGCAGCCTCTTCCCTTACTTGATCAGCCAGAGTAATTTCTTGCATATAAACTGCATAACACTTCAAATTCAGAACCACCATTAATTTACAATGAAGAAATAATGCTGTTTATAGTCTGCCTTTCAAGCACTGTAGAAGTGAATAGTATATGACAGCCTACACAACCAGCGCTGCAGGACTGAAGCAGTAAACAGTGCAATCAGTGTTGCAGGTGAGAATGTTAAGGCCACTGCATTCATTCTGAAATCTAGCAAAGAAAGGAGGACTGCCACATTCAGTATTCCGTGGATGAGGGAACTTGTAATGTAGCATAACATTCATCAAAATGTAAAAGGACAGAAGGGAAAGAAGCTGCGAGCAAATTCTGTACCAGAAAAGGGCAAGAAAAAGTAATAGGTTCATAGGTAGATACTAGGCTATCTGCCCTAGGGCATTTATAAGCCTAGCCAGAGTGTATTTGGCTTCTGCCTCCCTATTAGATTAGCCTACTGTGCCTCTGTAAAGTAGGTCACAGAAGGTACCCTTTAAGATTAGTTTACTGTGCCTCTGTCTAGCAGGGACACAGAAGAGATCCCAGGGGTGAATTTGCGATTTCCCATCCACACGTCCAGATTTCGCTTGAAGAGGGTCAGCGAGGGGTTATGTCTAACATTAATTGGGATTCTACTCCAGAGTGAGGGGAGCCTCTGGGAAATGAATCTGTCCATCCAGCATGTCCTATTTATTTTTGTGCTGAGGTTTAAGTCCCTGGAGCATGTAGCTCTAAGGGACTTGGATTTTTTGAGGTGGAGCATGTCCATTAATTCTGGGTTTGACATGGCTTTGTACGTCAGGCATAGATCACCTCTGAGTAGGCGGTAAGCAACTGAGTAGAGCTGGAGTTTCTTTAGTCGAGCTGCATAAGACATCTGTTTGTAGCCCATGATCCTCTTGGTGAGGTACTTTTGGGGTCTCTCCAATTGCTGCAGGTGTCGGGTAAGATACATCCCAAAGGGGGCACTGTATTCAATTATGGGCGTGATGAGTGACGAGTAGAGGGGCACAATGACCTCTCTTGATCTAGATGTGAACCCTTTTGTGATAAGGTGGGCTATATAGAAGGTCTTTCTAACCACTTTGGCAACGTGATTATCAAAGGAGAGATTACTATCTACGTTGGTCCCCAAATCTCTAATTACTTCTTCCGTACTTAATGGATTACCACCTATGTGGTAATTTGTGGGCACCTTGTTTTTCCCAAAGGGGATGACTATGCACGTTTTAGCATTTAGCTTGAGGCCATAGCTCTGGCACCAAGCATCTGTCTCTGTGAGACCCTTTTGGAGGATGCTTGTGTCGGCTGGAGATTCGATTATGGCCCCCAGTTTGCAGTCATCTGCGAACTTTGTCAGCCATAATCCCCCTGTGTTAGCCTGAACCTCAGAGAAGCATATACCAAACAAGAGAGGTCCCAGAACTGAGCCCTGTGGGACACCACTTGTAACTGGTTTGGATTTGGACATGGCACCTGCGATTCTGACCATGTGGGTTCTATCCCTGAGCCAGTTTGCAACCCATCTTGTGATATAGGGGTTGATATTTAAACTGGTAAGCTTATTTATGATGCCCAAGTGAGGTATTGTGTCGAAGGCTTTTGCGAGGTCCAGGTAGGCTGTGTGGACTACCTTGCCCTCACCTATGGCTTTGGTAACTGTTTCAAAGAAATCAACTAGGTTTAAGAGGCAAGATCTGCCCTTAACAAAGCCGAATTGGGTAGGGTCCAGTGTCTGGAGGCTCCCAATGTCTTTGTTTATGGGTTCCATGATAATACGCTCCATAGCTTTACAGACCAGACTAGTCAGGCTTATGGGGCAATAGTTCCCGGGGTCCGTTGTGGCACCACCTTTGTGGAGTGGGACCACTGTAGCTGTACGCCATTCTTTGGGTACATATCCTGTAGTAAGGCTAAGTTTGAACAGTGACTTAATGTGGGGGTTAAGTTCTTCTTGGAGCTCGTGTAAGACACAGACTGGGACACCGTCCGGTCCCATAGATGCTGTGTTTTTTGCTTTGGAGAGGGCAGCTTTCACCTGTGCATCTGTGATGTCAGGGAGGTTACATTCAGTTGGGTTAGGCATTTGCTCCTTTGGGGGGGGAAGGGGGGGAGAAGTTTGCGCTGAATCTGTCTGCCAGGATGTTGGCTATGTATGTAGGTTTGGTATATTTTGTACCGTTATGTAACAATTCAGAGCATATCTGGGAGTTTCTACCCATATTCCTGACATAACTAAAGAAGGCCTTGTGATTATCTTTAGTGTCTAGGGCAATTTTTCTTTTGAAACTGGCCTTTGATGATTTTATGAGGGATCGAAGTTTCTTGCTAATACTGATCAGAGATGCCTTCCCTTTTTGGGATTTTGCTCTGTCATGTAGTAGCTTCCTCCTTCTGTTGTATAGCTTATTTATGACCGGGGTCCACCAGACAAGTCTCCTGTTTTTGGAGGAGTGTATCTTGGTTTTATTTGGGATAGCATCATCCATGCATTCCTGCAAGTGCTCATAGAATGCATTTGTAAAGGATTCTGCAGATTGGGCTGTATTATCCTCTGGCCGGGGGGCTTTGAAGGATTCCACCTCAGTCTTGAGAAGTGCAAAGTTGGCTTTTGAGAAATTCTTTACCGTGATTTCTTTGGCTGGGGGTGGGACCGGGATATGGATGTCCAGGGAAATTTGTTTATGGTCTGATCTTACCTCTGGTGTGGAACATAGAGTCCCCATGTTGGTGATGACCAGGTCCAATATGTTGTTTCCTCTTGTGGGAGTGGTGACCAGTTGTTCCATCGCGTTAGAGTTTATAAATTCAAGGAACCGTTGGGCGAGCGCATTTGGGCTTGAGTAGTTTTCCCAGTCAATGTTTGGATAGTTGAAGTCACCCAATAACATAGTGTTTGGAGAGACCTTCATATTCTCCAGTGTTCTCAGGAATGCCAAGTGGGGTTGGGAGTAATAGGGAGGGTGTTCTGTAGCAGGCTACAAACTGAAAGGCAGTTTTGCCCGCTGTTAGTTGCACATGGATGGTTTCCGATGCTTCGTGCAGTGCCACTAACCTGGAGGTGTAGGTATCTTTGATGAATATAGATACTCCCCCTCCTTTTGTGCTTCAGTCCGAGTTTTGGGGCTGAAACGCATGGCATGAGTTATAACCTGGTAGTGCTGGGGTGCTCTCAGGAGCCTTGAACCAGGTTTCTGTTACTGCACAGACATCGATTTTCTCCATACTGAGGAGAGCCTAGAGTGTGTGCATCTTGAGGTTTAGACTTCTGGCATTGAGTAGCATTACCTTTAGTTTTTTTATCCTTGGGTTGTCTATGGAGGTGGGTTTGTCCTTTGAGCCTGGCCTCAAAAAGGCACTATGGGGTTGGCAAGAGCATTGGCCAGTATACGAAAGCCTAAGGGTGACAGGTGCAAGCCGTCCCTAGCGAAGCAACGTGGCTTGTCGAGCATGTCATCCCAGGCTGACAGACACTGGATCCCCTTTGAGTGACACCAATACTTTAGACAATTGTTGAAACTGATCATTTTGTCTTTATACTGTGGCATCATTCTTGGTGAGGGCAAGATGCTACTCAAGGTCAGGGTCATACCAGCCTGGGTTACATGATCAGAGAGCTCCTCTATGTCTCTTTTCATGTAGTCCAGGGAGGTACATCTCAGGTCATTCACACGAGCATGGACAATGACGGAGTCATACTTGTACTTGCTTTGGAGTGATCTGAGTGCTTGCGTTATGTGGCGGATCCTGGCACCTGACAGGCAGCTTACAGTGACCTTCTCCTTGTTCAGTCTGGTGAGCGGGACGTCAGTGTGCCGGACAATAGAGTCCCCTATAACAAGTGTATTTGGTGTGTTGTTTGGCCTTAAGGGCTGTGACTGTGAGGCACACTGATTTTGTGAGATATGTCATTTGTGGGTATTGTTGAGGGGTGGCTGTTGCTTGGATATCTGCTTAGGAGGTCTTTGCTGTTTAGGCAGATTTTTATTTAGAGCCTCCCAGTATGTTTTTGTGTGTTTATGTGTTGGGTATGCAGATGCAATAGGTCTGTGTGAGACTGGATTTGTGGTGTGGGTGGTTACCTTTTCCTCCTGACTGACTGTGCCAGTCTTGGGTTGAGAGAGCTCTGCCTCCAGTTTGGCTGTGTAACTGCATCTCTCACATGTATTATAGTTTGTTGGAAGGAGGAGAGGGTTGTCTGTGTACATAAGGCAATTGTAACATTGCCTCAAAATTCCCAGATTCACCAGCTGGACTGGAGAGTAACCCTGAAACTGACCCTTGGACATACCAGATTAGTATAGGGAACTGTTTTTTTACTGATCAGATTAGGGAAGGGAACTGATTTTTCACTTGATCAGGAAGGACCAATCGGGAGCCTAATACTTATGAGAAGTCAAGGAGGGTGTAGTGCTTTAGTTAGTTAGTGTTTCCTTATAAGAGCTGAGCAAGTGCAGGGCTTTAGAAAGAGAATAGAGTGATTACTTTGAGAGTTTGAACAGTTCTAAGGGAAAAAGGGAAGAGCAGACTTTGTGGAGCCTGGAATAGTTTAAACCTGTTTAGGCAGCGCTGCCTGACGCTGCTCAGTGCGCAAAACCGCGCAAAAAGAGAGTTGTAGGGTTTTAAGAGAGAGAGAGATCAAGGAGTTTAGAATTGACCCAAAATGGCCAATAAAACTACAGCTTCTAGGCAGTAACCACTCCTCCAGGGACAGGCAGGCTGTTCAGTGTTAACCACTGCCACTGGTGAACACAGAGACTTCCCTTTAGCCCAAGCAAGCACTGGCCTTCTAGAAACTTCAAAACAGTTCAGAACAGCAAATCTGTAACTGAACTTTCTTAACTTTCAGAAAGTGGGAAAAAGCAAGATTTTTTTGTTTTTTCCTTTTTTGTTGTAGTTCAAAGGTAGCAGAGATACACAAGCAACAAAATATTCACAACAGTGCAATAAATTACCCCACACTTGAGTGCTAGGCCAAAATCAGGTAAAATGCAGTTTTTATTGAAAAAAATGATTTTAAATTAAGTGCAACACAGGAAATGCAGTAAACGGGCTCTAGATGTGTTCCAAGTACTGTTACTGTTACAGATATAAACTTTAGCAAGCTGGCAAATGCCAAAAAGTAGGCGGCAAAGCAGTAAAACTTAACAAAAAATCAAAAGAAAATACTTTCACAAAAGTGGCTCCTTTTTTTCTCTCAGCGTTTTCTCCCCTTGGTAGGTGCTTCAGCAACAACTAGCAAGCCTGGAAATACGCCAAACCCACGAGGCAGCCGGGTTTTAAGAGAGAGAGATCAAGGAGTTTAGAATTGACCCAAAATGACCAATAAAACTACAGCTTCTAGGCAGTAACCACTCCTCCAGGGACAGGCAGGCTGTTCAGTGTTAACCACTGCCACTGGTGAACACAGAGACTTCCCTTTAGCCCAAGCAAGCACTGGCCTTCTAGAAACTTCCAAACAGTTCAGAACAGCAAATCTGTAACTGAACTTTCTTAACTTTCAGAAAGTGGGAAAAAGCAAGATTTTTTTTGTTTTTCTGTTTTGTTGTAGTTTAAAGGTAGCAGAGATACACAAGCAGCAAAATATTCACAACAGTGCAATAAATGTCCCCACACTTGAGTGCTAGGCTAAAATCGGGTAAAATGCAGTTTTTAGAGAAAAAAAAACAATTTTAAATTAAGTGCAACACAGGAAATGCAGTAAACAGGCTCTAGATGTGTTCCAAGTACTGTTACTGTTACAGATAGCAAATTAGATGCACTAAAGATTTAATCTTTCCTATATACATACTCATATTAAAGTGTACATTTATTTATTTTCTATTTGTTGACCTGGTAGGTGGGCTCATCTGCTGACCTTGTTTTGGCACAACCCAGGCTCACAAAGCAGTTAACAGTGCAGAATGTATTTGTTCAACAGCGTACTTAATACTGCATAATATATTTGCGCGTGACTATACAACAGAAGGTTTCACTAAGTACTGGAGTAGATAATGTATCATTTTATTTATTGGCATTTGTTTACTGGGAAAGTCCACTGGACCAAGAGAACCCATTTTCAGTAGAGGCCCGGGTCATTGGCCCCGAAGTGGTCATTGAAGACAAGAAATGCAAAAGAGCATGGAACAGCTACATTAAGATTACATAGGAAGCATGAACATGTATAGAAATGGCAGTGATGTACATGAAAATAGCTGTGCACACCACAATTAAACAAGACGTAGAATTATAGAATTCAGTAGGCAATAGGAAGCACATTAAGTATATAGTTAGCACTAAAACTATATACAGCATATACATAACAAAACATCCCTTTTCTTTGAAGAATGGATAACTATTCTAATGTATTTTTAGAGGTTGATAGCACTGATGGTTGGTTGGCCACCCCATGGGAACTACCTCACTGATAAAACACCCCTAAAAGTAGATATAGTAGTCAGGGATTTGGGAACTCATGTAGATAGTAACCTGGCTTTTGATCAACACGAGTCTAAGGTCTAAGGTTGTAACAAAATCATTCTGTGTCAATCAGCTTATAAGAGCATGGCATCTAGGTCCAGGGAAGTCATCATGGTACTGTACTCAGCCATCATCAGACCCATTATTGAGTACAACACTACCATCCCTATGTACCTGACCAGGCACATGCAACAACTGGAAGGCCCACAGAGGTTCCTCACAAAAAAGAATACAGGACGTAAACACAATGTCCTGTGCAGATTGCCTCAAAGCCCTGTGTCTGTACTCTGTTTCCTGCAGACTACTTAGAGACATTTTATGCCTGGCTACAAGGCATCCTTGGATCCTGCCCTTATGGACCTTTTGCATATCTACAAAATGAACAGTAACAGAACTACTAGATCTTGCTTGCAACTCAAGTAGGACATGTTGGAAGGACAGGTAGGTTTCACCAAGAATTCTCATTCTCTGATTCTCTAGAGTAGGCGTCCCATGTGAAGCAGAGCCCTTCCCTAACCCTATTCATGTGTAACCAGGACCAGTGGATGAGAAGTAGGAAAACCGCTCCTGGTCTGACACATATCTCTGATGGACAGAGGCAGCCATTAACTCATGCTTTAACTAACCTACACCCTTAAATAACCTCTAAGGCTCAATAACTCGTGGGATACATTTGAGTTGCCTGGCTAGGCTTATGATCCAATCTTATGATGATCATCTTAGTATATCTATGAGACATTGTCCCTAAAGCATTTACATTTGGATTCATAATGATTTTTTTATTTCTGTAAAGTAGCAAATATTTTGATTTCTTTGAGGAGATGGTTCAAAGAGACAGGGGCTAGACTTAAGAATGTATTTTCTGCTATTGTAATTTTGAATCATGACTGGGTAAGTACTCTATATTTTAGGGGGCAAGCTTGTTCCCTGACATGATGTTTTGATCTTAGAGGTGGGCAATATCCAAGGTTGTGAATTTCAAAGAGGAGGCAACTAAACAGGACTGATGTCCTGTCATTAATTGGAAGCCTTTTTATAAGCTCACAGTGGTGGGTGTGAGGGTCGGCTAGTGGTATGAATTTAAAAATTCTTATTTTTAGCAGTTTGTATTCTTTGAATTCATGAAGACTCACCTGATAGAAATATTTTCCATTCACTTGTACCCTGATGACAGACTCCTTCCCAGGAATTCATTAAAGTCCCCTCCAGCAAGACATGCTCATTTGCAATTCAGAAACATACTAGCCACAATGAGGTAAGACCTCCTCATTGGCTAATTTGCATGTTTTTTGAATCATACTTACTACCTTGATGTGCAGATCAAGGCTGATCATGCTGTGGTAATAACCTGATGCTTGTGTAAGCAGTGACATTCCCATTTCCTCTCACACACACAAGTAGACAAACATACACACGCATGCACACATACATTACAGTATTCATCCTTGGTAGTCTAGTGTATCTCTTGTGCTGGTATGGCACTTTAAACATTAATCCCTGGTATCCAGTGGTCCCCCCTGATTCTCCATTTTGATGTTGGTGTCATGGCATTTTTAAAGTAAACCCTGAGGTCTATTGGTTCCCCTCACCAAGTTCATTTTCAGTAGCATGGTGGGTATGGCTGTGCTGAGCTACACTTGATGGAACAACACTCGATCAGGTTGGATGCCGGCAATAAAGGCTATACGCAGCTTCCCTTAAAAACAGTTTAATGAGTTCAAGATGTCATAAAAATTCAAAGATAAAAACCACTTCAAACAACGTTAAGCGCTTTCATCCGCCATCCGGCAGACTTCATCAGAACCGTGGATTGTGCTACATATATTTTTCTTAAGTTGGTGTGCTGAGCTACACGACTGAGCATTTTTTGAATTGCTCAACCATGTAGATGCCTTCCTTGTGGTGATTATGGAGAAGAGAATACATGACTTATTAGCATATTCTTCTCCACCCCCGGAATTCCTCATCAGCATTCAGCATGGCCATGGGGCCTGCCCTTTGTGGTGCTGCATGTCTTCAAGTTGGAGTACAATGCAGCACCATGTAAGGGTGAATTGTCATCTGTGTTGACTCATAAATTTAATTATTGCAGTGCTTCTCTTTGTCTTGGATCATGGCTTAAAATGGCCTGTTTATAACTGACCTAGTTAAAAAAAAAATGACAACAATGAATTGCATTTCACTATCACCAGAGATCATTGGGTATTCATTACAATTTCGAAGGACAACATTTCTCAGTGATAAAGGACAGAGAAAATGATTGTGTCAGTAACCAGTGTGTAGTCAATAAAGTATTTAGATTAGGAATAACAAATGTGATATCCAGCCATGTCAACATTAGGGAATTGATAACAGGAACTATTAAATTAAGATGGATTTGACATAATGATACAAAGGGGTGTGTAAATCTGGTTTTGTGCACATCAGCCCCATTCTTTATTTTGTTGAACTGTTGATTGCTATCTCTCTCTCCCAACAATTGTAGGAAATGGCACTACTACAAGTGCCGAAGTCCCAAATGGTACTATCTCACAGCCAGAGACTCTGGCATCTTGTAGCTCACATGGCCATCTGCTTACACTTTAACATGACTACATGTTTGGGCAACATGTGGCAGCCATGAGCAGAGACTAGAGCTGCTGCACCTCACCTGAGCATAGTAACTGAGTTTGGATAGGGTTTGTATGACAACTAAGGGGGAGGGAGTAGGAAGGGTTGGGAGTACAGGTTAGGGTTTTAGGCAGCAATCAGGAGGGGGCTTCTTACCTCTCAACCTCTTAGCACAAGAAGTCTGGACAAAGGCAAAAATAATGAGGGGACAAAGGCGCAAATATAGGGACAAATTTTCAATATTGCTCTTATAAACTTACAAAGTTGGTAGAATAAAAGTTTTTGTGTTACCATACATTTTCTGAAGGATATGAAGTCTGAAACTCAAATGTCTGTCATTATGAAGTGAATTAAATCCATTATGTAGTGAATTAAATCCTCACTGATTTGCCAGAAAAAACACAAAATTTATGAGGAGTAGACCAAAAATATGAAGCAAAAATCTGGACATTCTATGAAAATCTGGACAGTTGAGAGGTTTAGGGTGGGGGGCAGGTTTAGGTTTAGGGTTTAGGAATGGAGTTCGGGATAAGAGAGAGATCGAAAAGGAAGCTATAGGTTTAGGAACTGGGAGATGAGTTTTAGGATAAAGGAACAGGAGGGGAGTTTTAGGGTTAAGGAATGACTGGGGACTTTAAGTTTAGGGAGTGGAAAGGGAGTTTTAGGCTTAGGGAGCAGGAGGGTAGTTTATGACTAAAAAACAGAAGTGGAGTTTTAGGGTTAGGGAGTGATCTGGGACTTTAGGTTTAAAGAGGGAGATGCCATTGTTAGGGTAAGGGGCCAAATGAGAATTTTAGGGTTGGAGTTAGGGTTATGTTAGTGCAATGTAGTTCATTAAAATAAAGTAGTGGGAAGGTTAGATAATTCAGTAGGACTGCCTATTGGGAGTTAGAGCACTTGCAAATTAGAACAATTGGCAGTGAGCAAATGGTAAGTGGCAGTGAGCATGTGAGCACTTGTAGTAGCCTCTTGTGTAAAAGACTGTTTAAAATGTGTTCTGCTGAGAAGCAATTGCAGCTAATAATTATGAAAGAAGAATTAGCATACTTAGGAAATCCACTATGTATTTTTATAATATCTATATAATTAGGTTCATAGGTAGGTACTAGGCTATCTGCCCTAGGGCATTTATAAGCCTAGCCAGAATGTGTTGGCTTTCGCCTCCTTTTAGACTAGATTCCTGAGCCTCTGTCCAGCAGGGCCATAGAAGTGATCGCAGGAGTAAATTATAGGTTCATATGTAGGTACTAGGCTTCATAGGTAGGTACTAGACTAATTATTACATAACAGTTAATGTATGATAGTTGGGTGACCATTACACAATTAGTAGTAAGCAATGTTGTTAGATAATATTAAGAGACCTCTGAGTCTTACACAAAATGAAATGGAAAGAGGAAGCTTCTGATAGATAGTCCATATTGAAGGTTTGTTTTTGACAACACAGTTTTTTCTTCACTCAAGTAACAGGTACTGATGACAAAATTATATCAAATTGCTAGTAAGGAAAAACTTTGTCAACATATGGGATTTATAATTTCTTATATTTTTTATGAGTTGCATGAGGGGCCATGTAACTATACTACTCAGGCTGCTTATTTTATTTGTTTAATAATTTAACTGTAGGTGATGGGAGGTACTTTATGTATATAGATGAAATCCATGGCAACATGCAGAATAAAACTGTAACTGTAGATAATAGGACATGCATTATATCTACAGAAGAAATGTATGACTTGAAGCAAGATAGAATTAATAAGTTTATACTGGTTAATGTTGGTCTGCTGTCCTTGACAGGAAATGCAGGGTCTGTTTAAAAGCTGCAAGAAAAGGATATAATTCTCAGTAATGCTCTGCTGTACATTATGTTTCTTTTCATATATGTCTTTCTTTTTGCACATTACAGTAATGTGAAGGAAACGTGACATAATAAGATAAACACTATAGGTAATGAACTACTGCTATATGTTGGCCATGTAAATAATAATAATAACTATAAACTAAGGCACATTTAGACAAGTTATTTTCCTTCTTCATAATTTGAGAGATGGGTTGGACAAGATGAGACATTTATTAGTTCAGTTAAAGGGTTTAGTGGGGTTCAGGTCTTTTAAAAGGCTATTATTTTTAAAGCAAAACCTACAATCATGTCTTTGAAATTGTACTGCAGTGGTATATCTTCATTTAGTATATTTTTTAACATTGAGTATGAAGACTGCACATGTTTTGAGATGCCCATTTTGCTTTCTATAAACAAAAGTCAGAAGAGTAGGCATATCAGGGAATATAAGGGTTTGCACAAGTCGTTATGCATTTATTTATGTAATGCAATCAGAGTTGTTAGCTTGTGCATGTGCAGATTATAATGCCATAAGACATTGCTGTAAGGAGGAAATAAATATTACATGCCATAATACTGATGCTTTTTTTCTTATTGCTATATTATATTAGATTGCTGAGCAAATGTGCTACAGTTGACAAGCCGTGGTTAATATGTATTATACCATGATCCCCCCAAAACGTGCACGCTGATTGGCCAGCGTGCCCGTTGTAAATCGAGTTATACTAATGGAAAAAGGTCCGGTCGCCCGGACTTTTTTCCATTAGTATAACTCGATTTTTAAACTGTCTCGCTATGTTAAATGGGTTTAACATAGCGAGACAGCTTTAAAATAAGCAACGGAGATCTCTGTTGCTTATTTTAAAGCTGTCTCGCTATGTTAAACCCATTTAACATAGCAGACAGTGTTTAAAGCAACGGAGAAAGCAAGATCTCCGTTGCTTTTTTTTTAGTGTCTCGTTATGTTAAATGAGTTTAACATAGCGAGACAGTTTTAAAATAAGCAACGGAGATGTCCGTTGCTTATTTTAAAACTGTCTCGCTATGTTAAACTCATTTAACATAGCTACAAAAAGCAACGGAGATCTTGCTTTCTCCGTTGCTTTTGCTCAACTCTGATGTACTGCGCAGGCGCAGTACATCAGAACTGCCGCGGATGCCAGACATCTGCGGAAGGGCAGTAAACAGGCATTATACTATGCCATTATTTAAGAAAAGTAAAAGTTTCTTTTCTTAAATAATGTCATGGTATAATAGCAATAACCCACTTCTGGGTGTGGGTAATGCTAAATTTACCCACGGTTGGCTTTGTTTGGTCCCTCGGGCTTCGCCCTCGGGACCAAACCATGCCAACCGTGGGTAAATTTAGCATTACCCACACCCAGGCGTGGGTTATTGCTATAATGTACTGTATGTTAATATGAAAGTAAGTTATGTTGAGCTGCCCTGAGAATAACAAGGTATGGAAGCTGCTATACCCAGTCTAAACTATATTTTTTTAGTAACAGAACTGCTCGCAAGGTTTCCCTATATTTGGTTGAGTTACCTGAAAATGAAACATGCCTCATTGATTTCTCCATGTTGAGAAATATAACTTGAGAATGCTAAAAAGAGAAAAAAAATATTTTTAACATGAAGATAAGCCACTGCACTAAAACAGAGTAATACATCTGCCAGTTAATTAAAAAAGATTTAAATATAATAAGAGTCCTTTAGCTTTATTAACACACATATATGTTTACATTTTGAAAGACAAAATTACATAACATATTTATGTTTTGTTTATACTGTTGTTTCTTTTGATGGTTGTAAGCTTGCTTTGATTTATACATTATATTAAAAAGAAGGGCTATAGGGAGATAGGCAATACTTTCTGCCTTTAGTACATGTTTAAATGTAGTCAGTTACTTTTGACATTGACTCTAGTTTTAATTCATGATAATTATAGTTGTATACTTTCACATTGAGGTAGCATCACTTACTTACAGCAAATAGTTTTTGAGCTTGCTGTTTTTATAGAATTGTTGCAGTCAGGCCAAGCCTTTGCTTCACTAAATAATCCATTAGATACCAGGGTTTTGAGATGTAGTGCTGGGTACAGTTTTAAACAGTTTTCTCTTTTTGATAGGATATCTGTGTTATTTATTATTTTTATATCCATACATTCTTAGATACTAATATGTGGTGTATGCCTTTTATTTTTCTCTTCTTTTGAATTTTATCCTGAATAGTATAGCAATAACCCACGCCTGGGTGTGGGTAATGCTAAATTTACCCACGGTTGGCGTGGTTTGGTCCCGGTGAAGCCCGGACCAAACAAAGCCAACCGTGGTAATTTAGCATTACCCACACCCAGGCGTTATTGCTATTATACTGACATTATTTAAGAAAAGAAACTGTTACTTTTCTTAAATAATGGCATAGTATAATGCCTGTTTACTGCCCTTCCGCAGATGTCTGGCATCCGGCAGTTCTGATGTACTGGCGCCTGCGCGGTACATCAGAGTTGTGCAAAAAGCAACGGAGAAAGCAAGATCTCCGTTGCTTTTAGTGTCTCGCTATGTTCAATGAGTTTAACATAGCGAGACAGTTTTAAAATAAAACGGACATCTCCGTTGCTTATTTTAATACTCTCTCCCTATCTTAATCTCCTTTAACATAGCCAGACACCAAAAAATGCAGCGGAGATCTTGCTTTCTCCGTTGCTTTAAACACTGTCTCGCTATGTTAAATGGGTTTAACATAGCGAGACAGCTTTAAAATAAGCAACGGAGATCTCCGATGCTTATTTTAAAGCTGTCTCGCTATGTTAAACCCATTTAACATAGCGAGACAGTGTTTTAAAAAAAACGAGTTATACTAATGGAAAAAAGTCCGGGCGACCGGACCTTTTTCCATTAGTATAACTCAATTTACAACGGGCACGCTGGCCAATCAGCGTGCACGTTTTGGGGGGGGTCATGGTATAATATGTTTTTTTCTATATGATGAATCAATTTATTATTTCTCAAGAAGATGAGCAGATTGTTTAGGGTTCTTAAAGAAAACTCTTTTCTTCAGCATGTAAATTTTTGAAGGTTGACACAATTAAATTAAATGCATGTGGATATTAATTATTATCATCAGCTTTATTTGGCTGTCAATATTATGGAAAAAAGCTTTATGGTGCAAAGGACAATATGAACAGTTATTAATAAAGGCGGATTATTCACTATAGCTATGATAACACTACAAAATATATAAATATTTACATTAGCCAGTATACTTTTGGATATCTTAATGGATGCAGAATGCTAGAAAATTGTTAAATACCTTATTGGATAATACTAAAGAGCATTTAATTTTGGCTAAAGACTACTAGTGTAGTAAAAGAACTCTGGATTTCTGTGCTGTCTAATGTTTTGAAAACTGACCAATGAGATTGAATTTGAAGTGTATGATTGCATTCCAAGATGTGGCCTCTTTTTATATATTTTCCTTTGTTTTAGGTTCATAGGTTCATACTAGGCTATCTGCCCTAGGGCATTTATAAGCCTAGCCCGAGTGTGTGTGGCTTTCGCCACCCCTTGGAAGAGAATACTACGCCCATTTAGGGTTTAGTTTACTGTGCCTCTGTCTAGTAGTGACACAGAGATGACCCCCAGGGTAAACCTATGATCTCCCATCCACTCGTCAAGATTTCTGTTGAAGAGAGTCAGTGAGGGGCTCTGCCTAACATGGACTGGGATTCTGTTCCAGAGTGTAGGGAGTCTCTGGGTTATGAATCTGTCCCTCCAGCACGTCCTGTTTATTTCTGTGTTGAGGTTTAAATCTCTGGCTCTGGTGGATTTGGATTTTTTGAGGTGGAGCATGTCCATTAATTCCGGATTGGACATGGCCTTGTACGTCAGGCATAGATCTCCTCTGAGTAGGCGGTATGCGACTGAATAGAGCTGGAGTTTCTTCAGCCGGGCAGCATATGACATATGTTTGAGACCCTTGATCCTCTTGGTGAGGTACTTTTGGGGTCTTTCTAACTGCTGCAGGTGTCGGGTAAGGTTTTAGGGACTAAAGATAGATATTATATTTGTAGTTAATAATGTTTCCCCCAAAACAATTATTTTAAAACAATTGTTCATTATCACAGAACAGTGATCTTATTTTTAAATTAGCATTAAGTAAGGTAAGTATAATATTATCTTTCCATATACATGCTTATTTTATAAAACTGAAAGTATTTAATGAATGATTTCTAAATGAAACACATTTACTTTTCCTTTTAATCAAAAACATAGTAAAGAGATGATTCTTTTGGATGCATTAAAGTATTATTCGTTTGTCAGGATTTCATGCTAGTATGAGAATAAAATGAATGAGTTACCATACATTCTGAAAAGTTTAAATAGCGAAAAATATTTATGTTTAAAGGGTTGAATGTATTTGCATGAATAAATAGTTAAAGAACAGAAATTGATGTATCAGCAAATTCCAGATCACTAAACTGAAGTAGCCCTATAAAATGTTAAATTAAAATATATACTTGGTGATCTTACAAGAACTACATAGAAAAGCAAAATTTTCAAAAGTCTTTCAAGTAAGAATAAATTACAAGGTGTGAGAACTAATATAAATATTGACAGTGATATTGATAGAGCTGATGTTGTCAATCTTCATTCATTCTTGACTAATGGGTTCGGTTCCGAACCCTTGGAACCGACACGGCCATTATACAAAGCTTGCACCAGCCAAAAACTCTCGAGCTAAGGCTCTACCCATACTGCCTCTCTTCCCATTACCTCAGATCTTGTTTGCCATTTAGAAAATTGGACGCGTCAACCGTTGCTCTCAGCTAAGTGCTCAGAATATTTTCTATTTTGTCTGTTACTCTACCTTATACTCCTTCATGGCTTTAATATTTACTATTGTTTAATTCCCTTTTTGTGTGAGTGACTCTGTTTAAAACTTTCTGCCCCCATATTTGCCTCTCTCCTTTACCATTGTTGGTATTAGGCTCAGATGGGTTTCTTTCTTGCGTCTGTTGTCTGGGTGTCCCTCACCTGGAACTTCAACCTCCTTGTGAATTCTGTAAGGGTTTCAGTGCTTGAACTCTTGCAGAGAGACGTAACAAGTTAATACTTAAAGGCTTGTTAAAATATCCTTTTAGTGAAGCTCTTTCTGAGGCAGAGACTTCAAAATCTCCAAAATCTAAGAAAAAAACAGAGCCATTCTGTACCATCTTCCCCTAAGGTACATGATTCCAAAACTCAAAAATCTCAGGTTCCGACACCTTCTTCAGAACCAAAGGCAAAAGTTCCAAAAATGTCATTGTCTTCTGCTCTGGCACCAAAACCAATAACATTAGTTATGGTGCAATCTGTTATTGATAATACCCAAACATCTTTGGTACTGACCATGACTTCGGCACCGATGACCTCTCTGGTACTGATAATTGCCACATCTACTCTTTCGGTTCCATCTTCTCCCTCTATGCAACAGACTATGGTGCCAAAGATTGATGTTATAAGTACACACCAGGCTAGATATTCCCGTTTTATAGACCCCTTCTTGGGTCAGCAGCTGAGTCTGTTTGTGGAAAGACCTGAATCTCCTTCAGGAATGTCAGTCCATTCCTCCAGGAGTCTATTGAAAATGGATGTAGTTAAATTAGTGGATCAGCTCTTGGCAGCCAGAGGCCTTCCTGCATCCTCTCTGACATCCCTCCCTCCTGGAGCCGAGGCTTACTCTCCCAGGACTTTTGTATATATTCCTCCTTCAGCCTCTCCCCATGTCTTGGAGGCCATTGCTTCAACACTCCCAGTACTGACTGCCTTGGTACTGACAATGGATCTCACCTTGGTGCCGGAACCTACTCTGTGGTCTTCAGCTTCTTCAGACCATTGTACCCATGGGACCGAGATTTGTCTGCTGGTTCCATGATCCCTGGATCAGTACCATTTTTTTCTATGGTGCCATCTGCATCTCTCGGTACCTTGGTAGTTTCAAGTCCTCTCTTGGCTCCTGTTCTGGGAGGTGACTTGTTGGAGCGGGGTGTGAGCCTTGTTCCGAGGTTGTCTTTCTCGGTTCTGGGCTCCCATTCCTGTTTGGGCGGGCCTGCCTTCACGATTATGGAGAGAACTCTAGCTTCAACAGGCTCCCAGTTGATACCGTCCCCATCAGAGTACCATATTTTTGTTCCCTCTGGTTCACAGCTTCCACAATCTGCTACATCGGGACAGCGGGCACAAGAGCAGCAAGATACCCTAGTGCAGGGTCCCCTCTCTTCAGAGTCCTCCTCAGATCTTCCCGCTGAGGAGCCACCCCATAAGACATCATGCAAGAGGAAGCACTTAGATTCTCCAGAAGAATCAGTCAGTGAGGATACAGATTACGATGAAAAGGAAGGGTCCCCACAGTCACCACCTGAAGATGTCTCCTTTGGAGACATCCTGGAAATATTAAACAGAGGGGTGATTACAAGTGCTCAAACCCTTCCTCTGAGGAATTTGTTTTCTTGCAAGCTTTTCGTGCCTGGCCATCTACTTTTTGGGTGGCCTGCTAATGAACTAATCAAACTGATTGTACAGCGGGTGTGGAAGTCTCCTGACTCCATAGAGCCTATTCCCTGGAGACCAGACAAAATTCTTTCAGCCCCTGAGGATCAGCCCTATTGGTCTAAGGGTCTAGCAGTGGATGCCATGGTGGTGGCAGCAGCCACAAAAAAGGAACTTGCCGAAGAGAGTTTAACTGTCCATTCTCCCAACCAAGGGTCCTGGATGATGGACAGGTATGGGAAGTGGGTCTTTGCCTCAACAACCTTCGGTCCTTGAACTTCTTGGCACACTTTACTAGATTCTAAAGGGATCTGATAACTGAGCTTTCAGACACCCTTGCAGGAGTAGTGTCTGATGAGGTTCGAGATTAGGTTGCCTCTCAGCTTACCACCCTGGAGTTGATCTCAAATTTGTCCATACGGCTTATTGCTCATACAGCTGAAGGGATGTTTAGAGCAGCGGGTATGGGTGTTGCCATTAGGCTTCATGCCTGGATATGCTTGTGTGATTTTGAGGATTCCTTTAAGTCTTCCTTTGTCAATGCTCCAGTTGATGCTACTTCATGTTTGGCCCAAACGTTAGTGACACATTAGCCGGGTGTAAAAAGGAGGGAAAGACCCTTTCTGCTATGGGTATGCATTTTTCCACTCTGCAACAACCTTACTCTAGGAATCAGGAGTGGAAAGGTGTGGTTCAAGAAGGCCCAAGGGCCTTTTCAGGACACACGTGGTGAGTATTCCCCTCTGGGGCAGAGGGGGGAAACTCTTCTGGAAGATGCCTCTCCCATGGCAGAGGGGGTCCATGCAACCAGGGTTCCAGAAATTCTTTTTCTGGACAACCCTACTAGCGCTCCTGAGCGGAGGTCTGATTGCTTACCTCTGGAAGCAGGTTGGGGAAGATTTTCTCTGCACCACTCAGCCTGGTTCACAATAACATCAGATTCCTTGATGCAGACAGTAATCACCAGAGGTTACTACATTCCCTTCATTCTTTTCCCCACTCCCCCAAATGTGAATCCCTGATGTTCCACCCAGTCAGAGGGATCTAGCAACACTAGAAATTCAAAAGCTGTTTCAAAAAAGAGTCATCCAAGCAGTCCCACCAGACCAGATAGGATCCGGAGTCTACTCAAGATTCTTTTTAGTGCCAAAAAAGACAGGGGACTGGAGACCAATCTTGGATCTCAGCCTATTGAACAAATTTGTACAACAGGCAAAATTCCAGATGGTCCCAGTTCAATCTATCCTTCCCTTTCTAGAGAACGATGATTGGATGTGTTCTATAGATCTTCAGGATGTGTATTACCACATAAAGATGGACATGAGCTCCAGAATATATCTCCACTTCTGGTTAAGAGCCAGTCATTATAGGTTCATAGGTTCATAGGTTCATACTAGGCTATCTGCCCGAGGGCATTTACAAGCCTAGCCCATCGTTTTGTGGCTTACGCCACCCCTTTAGTATGGGGAACTATACCCATTATTTTGCTGTGCCTCTGTCGAGCAGTGACACTGAGGTAATCCCTGGGGTATATTTGCGATCTCCCATCCATTGGTCAAGATTTCTCTTGAACAAGGCCAGCGAGGTGCTCTGCCTCACATGTACCGGGATTTTGTTCCACAGCATAGGGAGTCTTTGGGTGATGAATCTATCCCTCCAGCACGTCCTATTAATAGCCGTGTCGAGGTTTAAGTCTCCCGCCCTTGTGGCTCTGATGGATCTAGATCTTTTGAGGTGAAGCATATTCATCAAATCTGGGTTTGACATGGCCTTGTATGTTAGGCAAAGGTCACCTCTGAGCAAGCGGTAGGCGGCTGAATAGAGCTGGAGTTCTTTCAGTCGGGCAGCATAGGATAGATTTATGAGACCCTTTATCCTTTTGGTGAGAAACTTTTGTGGCCTCTCCAGCTGCTGCAAGTGTCGGGTCAGATACATTCGAATGGGGCATTGTACTCAATCATTGGTCTGATGAGTGATGAGTAAAGGGAGACTATAACCTCCCTTGATCTAGATGAGAATCCCTTCATGATAAGGTGGGCAATGTAGAAGGTCTTCCTAACTACTTTAGCTACATGGGTGTCGAATGACAGACTACTATCAACCTGGGTCCCCAGGTCCCTGATAACTTCTTCTGTGCTCAGTGGATTGCCACCTATTTGGTAGCTAGGGGTAACCTTGTTTTTCCTGAAGGGTATGACTATGCATTTTTTGGCATTTAACTTTAGGCCGTGGCTCTGGCACCAGTTATCCGTTTCTGTGAGACCCTTCTGAAGGATATCTGTGTCAGATGTGTTTTCTACTATGGCCCAGTTTGCAGTCATCTGCAAACTTTGTCAGCCATAACCCTCCTGTGTTTGCTTGTACTTCAGAAAAGTAGATGCCAAACAAGAGTGGGCCCAGGACTGAGCCCTGTGGGACACCACTTGTGACAGGCTTTGAGTCTGACATGGCGCCAGCAACTCTGACCCTGTGGGTTCTGTCACTCAGCCAGTTTGCAACCCATCTTGTGATGTATGGGTTAACATTTAAGCTGATGAGTTTTTCAATGATACCCGAGTGGGGTATTGTATCGAAGGCCTTAGCCAGATCGAGGTAGGCTGTATGGACTGCCTTTCCCTCATCAATGGCTTTGGTGACTGTTTCGAAAAAGTCAACCAAGTTTAAAAGGCATGATCTGCCTTTGACAAAGCCAAACTGGGTTGGATCCAAAGTCTGCAAATTCCCTATGTCTTTATTTATGAGGTCCATTATGATCCTCTCCATGGCTTTGCAGATAAGGCTTGTCAAGCTAATGCGCGCGTACTTTCCAGGGTTGCTGTGGGCACCGCCTGTGTGAAGTGGGACCACAGTTGCAGTGCGCCACTCCTGGGTACGTATCCAGAGGTAAGACTTTGATTAAACAGCTGTCCTAGCTGTGGGTTTAATTCCTCATTGAGTTCGTGGAGCACACAGCCGGGGACACCATCAGGTCCCATGGATGCTGTGTTTTTTGCTTTGGAGAGAGCAGTTCTCACTTGGGCGCTGGAGATGTTTGGGGGGCTGCAATCGTTTGGTATAGATATCTCTCCTTTTGGGGGGGAGGGGTGGGAGAAGTTTGCACTGAACCTGTCAGCCAGTATGTTGGCAATGTCTGTAGGATCAGTAATCTTCACATCATTTTGAACTAGTTCTGAGCATATCTGGGAGTTTCCTCCTAGGTTTCTAACATAGCTAAAGAAGGCCTTATGATTGTCTTTTGAGTCTTTGGCTATTTTTCTCTCGAAATTTGCTTTGGATGATTTTATGAGAGCTCTTAGTTTTTTACTTATAGTGATCAAGGGTGTCTTACCTTTTAAGGATTTTGCTCTATCTTGTAGTAGCTTCCTCCTTTTGTTGTAGAGTTTGTTTATGGCTGGGGTCCACCAGACTGGACGCTTGCCTTTGGTGCAAAGAGTCTTTGTTTTGCTTGGGATTGCCTTATCCATGCAGTCCTGCAGGTGCTGGTAGAAGGCATTTGTAAGTGATTCAGCGGCTTGAGTACTGTTTTCCGCCGGCTCGGGGGCCTTAAAGGAGACCACACTAGTCTTTAGAAGTGTGAAGTCGGCTTTTGAGAAGTTCTTTACCGTGGTCTTTTTTATTTCAGGTGGGGGTGGGATGAGGACTTCCAGCGAGATTAGTTTGTGATCTGATCTCACCAGTGAGGGGTATACTTCCGGTGTTGAACATTGTGCTCCCATGTTCGTGATGATGAGATCAAGTATGTTATCTCCTCTTGTGGGGATGGTGACTAGTTGTTCCATGGCATTTGAGTTTATGAATTCCAGGAACTTTTGGGCTAGGGTGTTTGGGCTTGAGTAGTGTTCCCAGTCTATATTAGGGTAATTGAAGTCACCTAGTATGATGGTGTTTGGTGATACATTTATCCCTCTAGTGTTTTCAGGAAGGCCATGTGAGGTTCCTGAGTTTGTGAGGGTGGCCTGTAACATGCTACAATTTGCAGAGCAGTCTTGCCTACGGTTAATTGCACCTGGATGGTCTCCGATGCATCATGCGTTGCCACCAGTCTTGAGGTGTGGGTGTCCTTGATGAATATGGATACCCCCCCTCCTTTCTTGGTATTTTCCTGATTTTGGGGCCGGAACGCATGATATGAGGTAAAACCTGATAGCGCTGGGGTGCTCTCAGGAGCCTTGAACCAGGTTTCTGTCACAGCACAGACATCGATGTTCTCCATACTGAGAAGGGCCTCGAGTGCATGCATTTTGAGATTTAGACTTCTGGCATTGAGCATTACCCTTAGTTTTTTTCCTTTTTTGTGTTCTAGGGTGGTGGGTTTAGAATTTGAGCCTTGCCTAAAAAAGGCACTATGGGGGTGGCAAGAGCCTTTGCCAATATCCGGAATCCCAGGGGTGACAGGTGCAAGCCGTCCCTTGTGAAGCAGCGTGGCTTGTCCAGCATGTCATCCCAGGCAGACAGATACTGGATCCCCTTTGAATGACACCAGTGTTTAAGCCAATTGTTAAAGCTGATCATCTTGTCTCTGTATTGTGGCATCATTCTTGGTGAAGGTAGGATACTGCTCAAGGTCAGGGTCATACCTGCCTGGGCTACATAATCAGAGAGCTCCTCAATGTCTCTTTTCATGTAGTCCAAGGAGGTACGTCTCAGGTCGTTTACACCAGCGTGGACAATGACTGAGTCATATTTGTACCTGCTGTTGAGAGGCCTGAGTGCTTGCGTTATGTGGCGGATTCTAGCGCCCGACAGACAGCTTACTGTGACCTTCTCCTTACTCAGTCTGGTGAGCGGGACGTCAGTGTGTCTGACTATGGAATCACCAATGACTAGTGTGTCTGGCATTGTGTTTGGCCTTAAGGGCTGTGACTGTTTGACACTCTGACTGTGAGGTCTATGTGTTGCAGGTGTTGTGTTCTGAGGTGGTGGTTGTTTGGGTGTCTGCTTTGGTGGCCTCTGCTGTTTTGGTAGATTTTTGATCAGAGCCTCCGAGTATGTCTTTGTGTGTTTATGTGTATGATTTGAGGTTGTAATGGTACTATGTGAGACTGGGTCTATAGTGTGTGTGGTAACCTTCTCCTCCTGACTGGTCTTGCCAGTCCTATGTTGAGAGAGCTCAGCCTCCAGTTTGGCCGTATAGTTGCATCTCTCGCATGTATTTGTGTTTTGTGGGAGGAGGAGAGGGTTGTCTGTGTACATGAGGCAATTGTAACATTGCCTCAATATTCCCAGGTTCACCAGCTGAGCAGGAGAGGACACTAGCAACTGATCCCTTGACATGCTAGAAGGATAGACAAAAAACTTTAAAAAAGATTCCGGGGGATGTGGGTGACCGAGAAATGGGGGGTTGCCTTTTTGGGGTGCTATCTATAAGAGTTCCGTATCAAGGTAATAAGTACTGTAGGAGCAAGTGCTGGGTTTAACAGATAGAGAATAGTCTACTTAGAGTCAAGTAGAGATGATCTTTTTAGTTATAGGATACGCTGATTAGATCAGTAGTATAGGTCGAGGAAGGTAGTTTCAAGGGAAAATTTGAAGAGTGGACTTTAGGTAGCCCGAATAGTTTAAACCTGCTTAACCGGCACTGCCCTAGTGTGCAACAGTGGCAACTCAGCTAAATCGCTAAATCAGCTAATCGCGCTAAAACGCGCTTTATAGCAGGGGGCTGGAAAAGACAGGAAATGACCCAAAATGGCCAATAAACTACAAGTTACTGCCTTAAACCACTCCTCTGAGGACAGACAGGCAGTTCAGTACTCCCTACTCCCACTAGTGAGTAAAGAAACTACCCCTTGACCAAACAAGGAAAATGGAGAAAACAGGAACCAAGACAAAGCCCAGGGATCAGCAAAATCTGGTCTCTGGAACACTAGTTAGGAAAGTATGGAAAGCAAGGATATTTTTTTGTTTTTTTCAAGTTTTTTTTTACAGAAAAGCAGAAAACACAATAAATGCTATGATTTTCGATTAAATGCTATCAAAAGCTAGTACACTTGAGTGTATTAGCCTGTAGTTTAACTTTTAGGCAAAACTTAAACTAGCAAGTGCAGTAAACAGTTTTAGCTTTTAAACACAGTAAAAACAGTGCAAACTTGATAAAATAAGCAGAAACAGTAGTCGAAGGCACAAAAAGTCGAAAAAGCCAAGAAAAATACTTAAAATCTGGAAAGGTAGTCTTTTCTGGTCTCTGCTGCTAGAGGAACACTGCTGGCCACCACGAGGAGCTGTGCCGAGTTCTCAATAGCTGGAAAAGCCCGCCAAAACGTGCTTTATAGCAGGGGGCTGGAAAAGACAGGAAATGACCCAAAATGGCCAATAAACTACAAGTTACTGCCTTAAACCACTCCTCTGAGGACAGACAGGCAGTTCAGTACTTCCTACTCCCACTAGTGAGTAAAGAAACTACCCCTTGACCAAACAAGGAAAATGGAGAAAACAGGAACCAAGACAAAGCCCAGGGATCAGCAAAATCTGGTCTCTGGAACACTAGTTAGGAAAGTATGGAAAGCAAGGATATTTTTTTTTTGTTTTTTTCAAGTTATTTTTTACAGGAAAGCAGAAAACACAATAAATGCTATGATTTTCGATTAAATGCTATCAAAAGCTAGTACACTTGAGTGTATTAGCCTGTAGTTTAACTTTTAGGCAAAACTTAAACTAGCAAGTGCAGTAAACAGTTTTAGCTTTTAAACACAGTAAAAACAGTGCAAACTTGATAAAATAAGCAGAAACAGTAGTCGAAAGGCACAAAAAGTCGAAAAAGCCAAGAAAAATACTTAAAATCTGGAAAGGTAGTCTTTTCTGGTCTCTGCTGCTAGAGGAACACTGCTGGCCACCACGAGGAGCTGTGCCGAGTTCTCAATGAGCACTGAGCACTGCCCTTTGGTCTCACCACAGCCCCCAGGGTGTTCACCAAATGCATGGCAGTTGTAGCAGCTCCTTTAAGGCTACAGGGATTCCATGTGTTTCCATATCTAGATGACTGGCTCCTCACTGCCTCCACCAGGCATCTGCTGCTTTGCGCCATCGACTCTGTTCTACACCTTGCCGAGTTATTAAGCATGTCAATAAACAAAGAAAAATCAGAACTATCTCCCACACAGGACTTGGAAATAATTGGAGCAAAACTAAATAAAAAATCCTGCGTGGCCTCCCTTCCTCATCACAGGATGTTAAAGTTGAGATCGCAACTTTAAGTGATTCTTTCCCAAGACAAAGTTCCTACTTGTCTGGTGCTACAACTTCTTGGATCCGTGGCAGCAACAATAACATTAGTCCCCCTAGCGAGGTTCCACATGAGGCTGCTTTAATGGCTCCTAGCTTCACAATGGTCACTTCTAACTCATCCCATTTGACATCCAGTCTTAATAACAAATTGCTGCAAGAAGGATTTATCTTGATGGATGCAACCAGAAGAGTATTTGTGGAGTCGTCCCTTCTCCCACTCTCAGCCCAGGGCCATAGTGACCACGGACGCTTCACTGATGGGGGGGGGGGCATTTTCAGGGAAAGACCACTTGGTCCCCACAGGAGGCCAATCTGCAAATCAGCATCTTAGAACTGAGGGCAGTGCTTTTAGCGTTGCAAGCATTTCACTCTACCCTTCCGTCAAGGACTATCGCTATCCATTCAGACAATATGACAGTAGTCTGGTACATCAGCAAACAGGGGAACCAGATCCCACCCACTATGTCAGGAAGCCATAAGGGTTTGGCAATGGGCAATTGCCTCCAACCCCTATCGAATAGCAATGAATATTCCGGTGAACTCCAACGTGATTGCAAACAAACTAAGAAAGTGTATCCTTCTACCTCATGAGTGGTCTCTCAATCCCAATGTGGTGACGAAAATTTTTCATTGATGTAGTCAGCTTTGCTGTGACCTGTTCGCCTCACCCATAAACCATAAATGCAGCAGCTACTTTTCCATAGTCCCTGGGAGATGCATTTCTTCATGATTGGCCCCCAGGACTTCTATATGCCATTTTACCAAATCCTCTAATTCTCCAATTTTTAAGGAAAGCCCAATGGTTGAGAAGTAAAGTGATTCTCATTGCACCTTACTGGCCCCATCAAGTCTGGTTTCCCTTTCTCTGGCCTCACCTGGTCACCACCCATGGACTCTGGATCCAACTCCGGACCTATTATCTTACCCACAGGGCTTGGTGCATCCCAACCTTCAACATCTCAAGTTCTCCACTTCCAGTAATTGCCAGGCAAAACAATTTATCCTTCCCAGCGCAAAAGATACTTCTGGCTTCTCATAAACCGTCCACCAGAAAAATTTATCTAAACAAATGGAAAAGATTCTCTATTTGGTTGGGTAAAAACAGCTTTGATCCTTTCCCGGCTCCAGTTGATAAGGTCCTGGAATACTAGCCACCTTATTTCAATTGGGACCCTCAACATTTTATGATCAGTCATTAATGTCTCACTGTCTTTGCAAACTTTTTCTCAAGGGTGCTCAGCATTTGAAGCCACCTTTCAAAGATCTAGTAGTGCCTTGGGATTTGACCTTAGTCTTACAATGCCTAGTTCGTCAGACTTTTGAGCCAGCAGCAACTTGTGACCTCAAATTTTTATCTCGGAAGACCCTGTTCCTAGTAGCTATCACATCTGCTAGGAGAATTTCAGAGTTACAGGCTTTGTGTGTGAATTATCCCTGTATCCTCTTCCACAAAGAAAAAGTACCATTCAGAACCAATCCCGCCTTCCTTCCTAAAGAGGTGTCAGAGTCCAGTATCAACCAGACTATAAACTTACCACTTTTCTTTCCAAATTTTTCGAACAAAGGAGAATACTGCCTGCATATGTTGGGCATCCATAGACAGTTAAATTTTTACTTGGACAGAACAAAAGCCTCTTGAAAATCAAATCAACTATTTCTGTCCTTTTCAAGTACCAGATTGGGAAAAACAGTTTCAAAGGTCACCTTATCAAAATGGTTAAGAGACTGCATTACCTTTATATAGGGTCTATATTATCATATTGCACGCTCAGAAGAGTGAACGACAGATAACTGACCCCATGTAAGCGAAAGCTTACAACGTTGAAACTTCAGAACAGCGATTATTTTCCAATGGAACACAATTACTGTTACAAAACAAAAAAAAAACAGTAAAACATTACTTAACGTGGGGGGCTTTGCCCCCCACACCCCTCGACATGGGGGGCTATGCCCCCCACAACCCCCCACTTAAATATACCAACACCGAGATTGCACTACAGTGCCAAAAAGGCAAAGTAGTGAAAGCGGCCAAACAAATTCTTTCCCAGGGAATTAATTCACTGAAACGCCGCTTCGCTATTTTGCCTTTTCTCGCTTTACTGTTCAACAAAGATGCATTTGACAACCTGCGTCTGCGACGGCGTAATAGGGAACCTTTATATACTATCACAATAAACTCAAACGACCAACAAAAGTTAGAGCTCATTCTATGAGATCTGTTTCAACTTCAGCGGTCTTACATTCCAAAGCTTCTACGGAAGACATATGTGCAGCTGCAGCTTGGGCTACCCCACATACCCATATTACTCATTACAAATTAGACATGGTCTTCAAGGGAAGAACATCCTTTGGCTCTATGGTGCTCAGGAATATCCTTCCTTAGGGATGCCCAGGATCTAAAGTAGCTTGGGACTCTGTCCCATTAGTCAAGAATGAATGAAGATTGACAACATCAGATAAAGATGTTATGTTCTTACCATAACGTTCCGTCTGTGTTGTCAGTCTTTGTTCATTCTTGACATCCCACCCTCCTGCCCCCTCCTAGAGACTCCTGGAGGTTTGGAACTAGTCCTAGGGTTGTTATAGAGTTGTTGCTCAGACAGAGCTTCCATATTTTCTTCATGGTAGGCAAACTCGATCTGAGGTAATGGGAAGAAAGGCAGCATGGGTAGAGCCTTAGCTCGAGAGTTTTTGGCTGGCGCGAGCTTTGTATAATGGCCGAGTTGGTTCCAAGGGTTCGGAACCGAACACATTAGTCAAGAATGAATGAAGATCGACAACACAGATAGAATGTTATGGTAAGAATATAACTTATTTTTTATCATTTAAGGTTGATTCAGAAAAATATGTTTTTCAAATAATGAGGAGGGGGATTAAATGGAAATAAAGATTTTACTTCATATTAATAAACATTTGACAGAGGAGGATCAATTAGTTTAAGGAAAGAGATAAGCAGATTGATCTGAATTTTTTGGTCATATTAAAAATATAACAACTTTTAAGTCCCGAGACTGGATGGAATTAGCTCCAAGACTGGATGGCATTCTGCCTGAAATGTATACATTTTTGCCCCAAAATTATCGATATTTTATAAACAGTGTTTAACCATGTGATTAATAGCAATGAAATTTAATTATCCTCAAAATATTCTTTAGCAGTTCCTATTTTAAAACAAGAAAAGATCTGTTTTGTTGCAAATCATATCAGTCCATCCTTTAGTTGAATAGTTATCACGAATTATCTTTGCCTATATTAGCTAACACGTTAAACATTATGTCATACTTGATTCAGAAAGAGCAATCAAATGTTATATTGAACAGAGGAACATAAGCATCAAAAATAATTATAACCATTGTGAACTATGCTGCTTATAAGGCAACAAAAACTTTTTTCTTTGTCATATCTGTGCTTGTGCCTGCTGATCATCAAGCTTTCCACAAAATGGACAGCAATGCGATTGTTTTATATCCTAACCTGCATCCTAGAAATGCATAACAATCATTTCTAATGGCACAACCCTTACCCCTGTGACTTCCTCACATGCGTGCATGCTCATGTGCAACTACACTGAAGGATACCACCCGTCAGAGCTTGGCTAATGTAATACCAACCCCAGGCTGCATATTTGTACCTCAGCCTCCACCAAGAAGCATATGCCCAACATGACTGGATGCATTCCTCCTTCTTTTCAGATGGGCTCATTCATCCTCCCCTGTCAGCTCTATCACCATTTGTCCAAGCTGCTAATTGATCCTGGGTCACCTGTGTCAGGACTTTAGCCTTTGATGCCACTGGAGCTGGCTGAAGTTAAAAGAACATAGAAATAAAATGTCTAGACACAGAAAAATATTCAAATCAGTTAATTGATCATCTTAAGTGTAGAGAACTTTATTTTTTTTTCTCAGGGATGTATTATAATTAAACAAATGTAACTTAGCAATGTATGTGAAGATTTGACTGAGAATTCATTAAAGGGCCTAGAGGGAAATGTATCGCTTGCACTAAAAGGACCCTGCTCTCTCACCATGTAATTTTGTAATTAAGAGACATGTTAGCTGTGATGATGAAAGACCGCATTATCACCTAATTTGAATGTCTCTGAATTGCAGTTACTACTGCAAGGTGCAGATCATTGCTGATTCTAGACATCATACTCATAAACTGCTGCTGATGTAGGCAATGACATTCCCCCAGTCAATGTCACACATACACCATAATCCCTGTACCTGTCTCTGACTTGTATGCCCTTCCATGGTTCCCTCACCCCAATCCCCATAACGTTCCTACTATGCTCACTGGCTAGTATGCCCCCATGCCCCCTGATCACTGTAATAGTTTAAGAGCCATTATGGCACACTTGTAGTTGCCTGGTCGGTAGTGTGTCCCACACCCCTGATCCCTGTACTGCTGTATGTGCTGTTTTGGCACATTTGTAGACTCCCTGTATCTAGTGATGTCTTATTCTACTGTTGCAGAATTCATAACATGAGGGAGATTCCCTGCCAAGGGCAACCCGATGTCCATCCAGTATACTAAAACCTTTTATTACTTACAAGTATGTGGGACATCGCACATATGCTCCCTGTGTACATAGGGCATAAATGCGACATGTGCACGTACTATCCTCTGAACATCTCTGCTGCCAGTCTGAGCACCATCTTTGATTGTCAGTCTGCTTGCCTGAATTGTTTGTTCCTGTATCAAGCCATTTCAGATAAGTGCCCCATTGGGTTTTTTTCTCCTTCTTATTTGCTACTGTGTTTGTGAGGTTTTTTCATGTCATCCAAGAAAGGCAAATGCCATTGTGGGAGACAGATTCCACATAAAGATAGTCACAACCAGTGCTTATTTTGCTTAGGGCCTACCCACTGCCATAACTTTTTTTCCATTTGCCAGGCCTTTGTGCCTAAGACTTTGCATAGCTGGCTGTCCTTGCTAGCTATTTATCTAGAAAACCAATGTATTAAACACTTAGCAAAAGATGCTGTGGAAGGTGCATCTGGGTCTTCTGTTGAGTTAATTGTGAAGACAAAGGCTAAACATCCTAGGTCTGGCTCTTTGGCTGCACCACCTACATCGGGCATTTTTCTTAAGGCCGATGAAGGCCCGGAGATCCATCCAGTCCATGGTTCGAATTCTTCAGCTGAAACCGGTTCAGAGGTTGCCATGGATCTGACAACAAGCATGTCCTTGGAGGCTCTGCAGACATCCGCTTTGGATGTTCAGGGGGAACCAAAACTTGTGATTTCAGAAGGCCCTAGGGGGATCCCTCAAGTACTATTTAGGGAGGAAGTCCCAGCTACAGTTGTGGAGTGTAGGCCAACGTTGGGTCCCTCCACTTTTCATAAGTTGGATGTGCACATTAAAAAGAAGCAAAGGACCAAGCATTCCACTTCTCCCAGTGATCCACAAAGTGAATTGTAGCGTTTTGCCCAAGACTTATCTAATGCCCTTATGGCCCTTTTTTTGGCCCTGTGTTTATTTCCAGAGGTCCTTCAGGACTTGTTGAATCAAGGAACAATTCAGGAGGGTCCACCCACCCACAGAGGAAAAGGGTTTTATTCCAGAATGTTTCTACTGCCCAGAAAGGATGGTTCCTGGAGAACAATTCTGGACCTCTCACACCTCAACACCTTCTTGAAGCCTCCTTCTTTCACATGCTGTCCCTTCAGACTTTATTTCCTCTCATTCTTCCTGAGGCTTCACTGGATACCAAGGATGCCTCCCTTCACATTCCTAGTCATCCCCTTTACAGGAAATTTTTACATTTCTCTGTTGCTTCCTTGCATTTTCAGTTGTCTGCTTTGCTTTTTGGCCTTTCTACTGCCCCAGGGGTATTCAGCAAATGCCTAGCACCTGTAATTGCTTTCTACCAGCTTCAAGGCATCCATGTTTTCCCTTACTTGGATGACCTTCTGATTCATGCATCTCTCCCAGAGATCTTGCTGCAGAACTTACACTTCACCATTTCCTTCTGCAAAGCATGGCATTCACCATAAATTTCACAAAATCAACCCGCACCCCTTATCAGGATCATGTTTTCCTGGGGTGTAGGATAAATGCAGACCTTATGCTTGCCGCTCTCCCTCTTCCAAAGGCTCTGTCCCTCATTTCTTTCTTCCAAACTCTTCTCCCGCTACCCTCTGTCACAGCCAGGGAGTTTCTCATACTTCCAGAATTCATGGCATTTACCATTCCAATGTAAGCTCTGCCCAAACTTCACATGAGGAAGTTTCAGTGGTTCCTGAAAACAGTTTGGATGCAGCATGCACATTCCCTAGAGGCTTTAGTTCCTCTTTTTCCTTGTCTAAAGAAGGAACTTCAACAGTGGATTCAACAGGTAACTCTGAACCCAAGTCTCCCTCTGCATCCTCCTCTTCCCTCTCAAGGGCTGTTCACAGACACTTAAGATGTAGGTTGTGGAGCAGCCCTTGGCTTCATGAAGGTACAGTTGGTCTGGTCACCTTGTAAAAGAAAGAAGTACATGAAACATCAAGGAGATGAGAGTGCTTCTGCTGGCCCTTCAGGCTTTTCAGCCTCTTTTTCTTCCAGGTCCTCTCAAGCTGTTTACAGACAACACCACAGTCCTCTGGTATGTAAACAAACAGGGGGGACAAAAGCTTATCTTCTTTGCAGGCTACCTCTCATGGATTGAGAGCTTGCAGTTCAGTATCATGCCTCTCTTCAGGCAGTCTACATCTCTTCCAGTCAGAATTATGTGGCATAAAACTCTGAGCAGGTCCCTGACTCAATCCCACGAATGGATGCCTCACAGGGATGTGTTTCTGGAGATTGTCCACCAGTGGGGCACTCCTCATGAAGATCTATTTGCTTCCCCTTTGAACAGACAACTTCCTGTGTTTTGTGCCAGAGACCTAAGTCTAATAGGCACAAGACAAGACGAGCGTACACTGCAAAGTCCAACAAGGTTTAATAGCTGAGTAAAACAAGCTTACAGCAATCAGTAGTCCGGTTTTATTGCTTGGCAGTTACTGGAGTGTGCACCAGACTACTGATTGCTGTAAACTTGTTTTACTCAGCTATTAAACCTTGTTGGACTTTGCAGTGTACGCTCATCTTGTCTTGTGCCTATTAGTTTGTGGACATTTTTTAGTAAACCAGAGTCCTAAGTCCTCTGGTTTGGAAGGTGGATGCCCTATCTTTTTCTTGGAAGGGCATGTTTCATTATGCATACCTCCCTTCCTCTCATTCCGAAGGTCCTGTTCAAGATTCAACAGGACAAACCTAAAATCTTGCTGACTCCCTTTTGTCCAGGACAGCATTGGTTCCCTCTTCTTCTTCATTTAGCCAAGAGCAATCATCACAAGTTATCTCACAGGATGGACTTTCTCACATAAGACAAAGATCTGTTATTCATCCCCACCTGTCGACTCTGCAACTGACTATGTGGGTGTTAGGATTTTGATTTCTTTCAGACACTTTTTTTGTTATGAGAATGTGCTTAGGGTTCTGCAGGAAGCCAGAAAACCCAATACTAGGAAATCCTACTTATCTAAATGGAAGAAGTTTTCTGTTTGGTGTCTTTCACATAACTTGGATCCATCGACTGTGGATGTTCCACTAGTTCTCTCTTATTTATGTGAATTGCTCAATGTTGGGTTGGCCTATTTCTCTGGCAAGGCTCACTTGGCAGCTCCTTCTGCTTGCCTGCCTTTATCTCCTCCTTTAGCTTCTAGGGTTGAGGCTAAAACAGTTCCTCAAAGGCATCCTACATGTTAGATCTCCCAGGAAGCCTGTTCCTTCTCCTTGGGATCTTAAATTTGCTTTGGAGAAATTGATTTTGACTCCTTTTGAGCATTGCAACATTGCTCTTGGACGGCTGTTTTGTTGTTAACTTTGACTTCAGCTAGATGGGTGTCTGAGCTTCAAGCCCTTATGGATTCTCCTCCTTTTTTTTTGTTTTTTGTGGAGAAAACCAACAAACAAAGTGTAAAAGTCCACCTTGGTTCAGACAAATCACAAATGTAAGCATCAAAAAACTATTTTATGCTTTGCAATTAAATTTATGGTTTTAGCGGACTTGATCCTTGTTTTTTTGCTGCTTTTTTTGGTTGTGAATGAGTTGTCACAATCAATCCATTTGTTTGCCCACCTTTTTTCCTTCTCCACAATCTTCTAGTGAGAAGGTACTAGACACCTTGGATGTGCATAGACAACTCAGATTTTATTTAGATAAAACCAAGACTATCAGGAAATCTTATCAGCTTTTTGATTCTTTTCATCCCAGGTTCTTTGGATTGCCTGTTTCAAAGCAAAGTATTTCCTCTTAGATTTCCAAGGCTATTTCTTTTTATGTTTTTCATTGTAAGAGTCTTTCTTTTTCTGTTAAGGCTCATTCTACTAGGGCTGTGGCTTCTTCTGGTGCTTTCTTCAAGGGTTTGGTCACTAATTTCATTCTTGAAGCAGATACCCGGAGTTCTGTACATACTGTCACCAAACACTACAAGTTAGATGGAATCTCCAGAGCTAGATCTAGTTTTGCTAGGACCATTCTTCATGGCTTTTTAGAGAGCTGTACTGCCCCTTCCTCTTCCCAAGTTTCTTCATGAGCTTTATTACTCTCCCTCATGTTATGAATACTGCAGCAGTAGAATAGAAGGACATAGTATAGTTGTGTTAAATCTTACCATAATGATAGATATAGTTTCATAGTTTCATAGTTTCATAGTATAGTACTAGGCTATCTGCCCTGGGGCATTTGTAAGCCTAGCCATAGTGATGTGGCATTTGCCACCCCATGAAATGGTACAAAAATGTACAGAATAAATTTAGAATACTGTGTCTAGTAGTGACACAATGAAGGTACCCTTATATAATAGAATTAGTTTACTGTGCCCCTGTCTAGCAGTGACACAGATGTAACCCCTGGGGTAAACTTACGATCTCCCATCCACTCATCAAGATTTCTCTTGAAGAGAGTCAGTGAGGGGCTCTGCTTAATACGAACTGGGATCTTGTTCCAAAGCATGGGAAGCCTCTGGGTTATGAATGTTCTAAGAAATAAGAGTTTTTGGCACAGGCAATCTGCTGTGTCACTGGTTCAGAAATTCAAAGTATAGGTCTTCAGTTTTGTCTAAATTCCATTCCCTGCGATTGAGCAATTTAAGATCACGGATCTTCACAAACATTTTTGATAACACCCACTCAGTCGTATCCTTTGGTTGTTTGCATCCTTACAAATTTTTCTTGTCTTAGCGGTCTAAGAGGTTTGCTAGATGTGTCATAGTATGACTTTTGTGACTGACGTTTCTTCGAAAGTTAGGTATTGATCACTTTGTTGTTCTTTGTATTTGGAATCAGTAGTTGCTTACTGATTGATAAGGTTGTTCTTGTCTGTCTAGACATTAATCTCTGAGCAGATGAACCAAGCAAGTTATCTAAGGGAATGGTTTGAGATTGAGAAGTTTAAGGAAAACATCTGTATCATCTCTCTTGGATTTCTCTAAAAACATTTTGCACTTTGAACTGCATGCTCAGCTAATCCATTGGACAGCAGATACTCAGGACTACTAGTAACATGCACAAAGTCCTAAGATTCAGCAAATTTCTTGAACAGCTGACTTGCAAACTGCGAACCATTGTCAGATACAACTTTGTGTGGACTACCATGCACAGAAAAATGTCTCTTCTATTTTGTGATGACAGTGCTGGATGTTAGATTAGGAAGAAGGTCAATTTTAAACCAATTAGAGTAAAAGTCTACTAACACTAAGTAATGCTGACCATTCCATTCGAAAATATCAGTTGCAACCATCGACCTTGGTAGTTTCGCAATCTGGTTTAGCTGAAGTGGTTCTTTTTGTTGGTGTGATCTAGTACTATTGTAAATAGAACATGCAAGAGTTTCCTTCTCTATATCTTTTGACATAGAATGCCAGAATACTATGCCTCTTGCCCTTCTTTTGGTAGAATCGGTACCCAGGTGTCCACGATGATATATTCCTGTTGTAATGCTGTAGGAATAACCACTTTAAGATCTTTTCTTGATGATACTGTCTTCCATCATGAACTTGTCTCAGTAAGGAAAATACTTTTGAATGTCATGTGGTAGACTGGTTTGTTGCACTGACCATCCTTGACTGATTACATGTGTCAGCTTCTGAAGAACTGGGTCTAAAGCTGTGTGATGTCTAAGTTCATCAAGACATGATGAGGAAAAATTTTTGACTTCCATGACTTCAAAATCTGTTTTTTCATTGTCATGCTGTTCTGTTGTTTATCTGGATGCTCGTGACAACACATCAGCAAGGTATAAATATTTGCCTTTTGTGTAGACAATATTGAAATTGTACTTTTGCAGTTTCAGCATCATACGTTGCAGGCATGCTGGGGCTGAATGTACTGGCTCTTTTAGAATTGTCACTAGAGGTTGGTGATCTGCCTCTATTTGAACAGGTTTGCCATAAATATAATCACTGAACATCGAACATAGGAAAACCACTGCCAAAAGCTCTTTTTCAATTTGTGCATTCTGCATCTCAATTTGGGTTAAAGTTCTGGATGCATAGGCTACTGGTATGCCTTCTTGAAGACATGCTGCACTAAGACCATACTTAGAAGCATCGCATGAAAGAGTTACAGGTTTGTGAACATCATAATATCTCAGTGTGGGTAGACTGGCAATTTTCTGTTTCCGAACTTCAAATACTCTTTGGTGGTGTTCTAACCAGGACCAGTTTATATTTTTGCATGTCAGCTCACTTAATGGTGCCGAAAGCTCACTCAGGTCTGGGACAAACTCTCCTAAATAGTTGAACAAACTTAGAAAATGTTGTGAAGATGTGACATTGTCTGGAACTGGCATCTCAAGAATTGCTGCTTGCTTAGATGGAGCTTGTTGTTAAGCCAAAACTAGTAAACAAATGACCCACATAAATAACTTCTCTCAGCTTGAATTTACATTTTTGAGGATTCAGTTTAAGATTGACTTTATGTCCATGGTGTAGAACTTTCTTAAGGTTTCCATCATGTTCATCTTCACCGTTGGCCCTTACAGTAATGTTGTGTACTATAATAGCACATGCGTAACCTGAAAATATTTGCTCCATCCCAAGTCAAAATACTTCACTGGCAGAATTTATTCCAAATGGCATTCTTAAAAATCTGTACCTTCCAAATGGTGTACTGAAAGTAGTTAACAATAAAGATTTGTAATCCAGTGAAATCTGCCAAAACAAACTTTTTGCATCTAAGACTGAAAAAACAGTGGCATTTGGCATAAGAGCTGCTACTTCTTCTGTGTACATCAAATAATAAGGATGTTTAAGTGCTTTGTTTAAAATCTCTGGGATCTATACATATTCGAATATCATCTGAGGTTTTCTTATGAGCTACAACCATGGAGGATACCCATTCATTTGGTTCTTTTACTGAAGTTATTACACCTAAATTCACAATTTTGTCTAGTGCTGTTTTCACTTTACTCTGCATTGCTACTGGAACCTTCCTGGCTGGTCTGATAAATGGGCTTACTTCATTTTTTAACTTCATGGAATATGTGATTGGCAGCTTGCCAAGCTCATGTATGAAAATATCAGTATATTCACAAAAAAATATTCTGTGTAAAACTATTGTGGTTGTTCAGACTTATATGGTGGACTTCCTTATTGAATCGTCAGTCCCAGTCTCAAACTGTTGTTGAGGACTAGTGATAACTGCACATGTCTTTTGAGTACGTAAAACTGCAAGTCATAGCTGTTCTCAGCAGAATGGCATGTGAGAACTACTATGCCATCAGTTTGAATCTCTTCACCACCATAAGCAACAAGTTATGCACACTTTGCTAAATCAAGTTTTTTACCAGCTTTCACTTTGGCAAACATTTGTGCTAATATAACATTGCACTGGGATCCAGTATCTACTTTAAGCTCTACCGGTTTTCCGTTAATCCAAACAGTACAAAATATTTCACCTTTTGCTGCCAAATTACCAGTTGGCTGATAGTTCACTGTATTAATTGTCCCATCAATCACAGATACACCATCAGCATAGAAAGTTTGCTCGGAACTTTCTAACTGATCTACTTGCTTCTTAGGATGCTCTCTGTTATTAGAAGATTGTGATATTTTAGACTTACAAAGCGTATTGAAATTATTCCACTTTTTACATTTGTGACATTGCTGACCAAAAGCTTAGCACTTTTCTTGTTTAGGCTCATGTTTGCCTTCACAATTACGGCAGTTATCAATAAGATTATTTGTAGCTGCCCCATTCGGTTTATGGTTAAAATTGGGTGCTGCCACATTCTTCAGCTTTTATCTGTAATTCATCTTAGCTTTATGTCTCATACTATCAACATTCACACTAGCAGACACTGTATGCATGCTTTTCTCATTCGTAAGCATATTCTTGTGCTTTTCTGTAATCTCGTATATTTGACAAATCTCTATAGCTTTGCTCAACCTTAAATCAATATCTCAAAACACAATCTTTCCCACTGCATCATTGTTACCACGCACAAGTCTGTCCTTTTTTCAACTCATCTCGCAAATCACCACATCTGCATGTTTTTGCTTTATTTCTCAAGTCAGTAATTTATGCTGCTATAGTTTCACCTGGCTTTTGAGTTCTTGCATAAAATAAGTGCCTTTCCATTGTAATATTCGTTTGAGGGTTACACATTTCTCTAAATTTACATTTTAAGACTTAGGGTCTTTCCATGTTTTACCCTGTATCACAAGATGGCAGTTCTTCCTCTCCCCTGCATATTTCACAGGTGCATACATAAATGAATGTTCCCTCTCAGTGGCTTCCAAGCCTGCTAAATTAAGAAGTATGAATGCCTTTGTACATGCATCTTTATCAGAAAAAGCAGCCTGTATGAAAATATATTCTTGTTCAAACACTCTCCAATTCTCACCAATATTGTCAAACACCAGCAGTTCAGGTCTGCGAAATCCCTCTGCCATCACAACAAAATATGTTTAAACGTAAGTATAGGCCAGGTACTTGTAATTATGTTCGAATGCACAACCATCTCTTTGAAAAGGCTTCACTTTGACACTTCACTGTGAACACTGCGAACATTCCAGAAACTTTGGACATTTTGAATAGCTTTAATTAATGTGAAAAGGTAGTACATTGTGAAAAAAATGTGGTCGTTGTAGCCCTTTCATACATCTTAAACATTTCGGAAGTTACTTTGAACAATTTCGTATTGATTTTGAAAACTTTTATCAGTATATCACAATTTCGGACATTTAGTTTATCTCTGTAATTATTTTGAACATTTTGAATGTTCACCAAATAAGTGGTGACTGAAAAATAATTTTAATGATTTTAAGCACCTTTGAATAACCACTGACTTGTTTGCAAGTTCACTCCGGTATATTCCTCCACTTTTAACCATGTGCCTCATAGCTTGTGTGTTGCCTCAACTTTGGATCCCATTCTGGCACCATGTTGCTTGTCTCATGCATTCAAAAGAGACAATGAAGCAGTGTGTGGGTTCAAATTATTTATTGCACATAAACATTGTCAGGAAGTGGAACTAGAATATATATTTAAGTCAACTGATTCACTCATTACTTCAAACACACTTTCATGTGCATCTCAATTCATGCCTGCACTCACTCTAACTGTACAAAATGGCACTGTTCTTGCACGTGCTCATTACTTATATGCATGTGCTATTTAGGTACAGTGGCTCAACAGGATTGTTACACATAATGGTCTACAGGTTCCAAACCAGTTACTTTACATTAGGAGGATTTGTGGTCTAAACTCTTGTGGCAGGAAAGGATACCCTACACCCTTCTACGCTGAAAATTTCTGGTTAAAGGCCTGTTGTGACTGTTTTCTGAAGTGTCTTAGTTCTGGCTTATACACTTGGGCTCTAAAACCAGTTGTTTTACATTAGGAAGGTTTGTGGTCTAGATTGTTGTGGCGGGAGAGTGTGGCCTACACCTTTCTATGCTGGGAATTGCTGGTGAATTGCTACTTTATTTAAACTGCTTTTTGCTGTTGTGACTGTGATTTTATGCACTTTGAACTTCTAGTTCTTCTGCATTTTATAGCATAGGCTAGAGTCAGACTTGCTGAATCTAAACTATTTGGTATCACTTGAGCACTAAAACCTGCTCTTCACTTCTTCACTAAGTTACTGAAAGATCTGAGGCATCTGTTGCTTCTAACTATAAATGCCTGTTTTTGCTCTTGTATTCTACTTTTAATTTGTATTTGCATTCTACTGTCTGCTTGAATTGTCTGAACTGTTTTTTGCCACATTTTACTGTATACTGTACTAGTTCAGCTATAGCGTAGCCCAGTTCCAGTTGCTGTTTCTGGGCCTATTTTGTAACTTCTGAGCATCAAATTCAAGCCATCTTTGTTGGTGAAGGCCCTTCTGCACCCTTGTGGGACGAGAGTGCTGTCTGAGTTCCATCTGTTTGAAGGTGATTGGACTAGAGCTCAGAGAGAGTGTCCTTATTGGCTAGTATGAGTTGAAAGGGTTATTTCCTGTTTTATTTAAGCCCAGAGTTTGTGCTTGTTTGGTGTAGTGCATCATCGTGCACTGCCGCATAGCAGTGGTTACAGTTGGTGGTTATAGATCCAAATGTTTTGCTTGTTAAAGTTTCCCTTAGCACTTTGCTTGTGGTCCTCCAGCGGTTTTTCGCAGCCCTGCCCTACTGTCAGGTGGTACACTAAGCCTAGCCTCAGAGGTACCAACACAAGCTCTCACCCACCAGCCATTCCTAAGTGCAACCTCTTTTCCTGACCATATAAATTTACCTAACACTATGGATGAACAGCTTCCCACAGTTTCTCCAACCAGCTTGGTTGACATGGGCATCCTGAGGCAGTGTAGCATCTGTCTCATGTTCACCGAAAGCCATCTACTCCTAGTCCACACAAATTCAACATGTGAGAGATGCAACTATGTTAAGGACCCTGAATCCATGCTTTCTCACACACCAGTTAGTACATATGACAATGAGCAGGTTGTCAGCATGCACACCTCACCTTCTACTCCACCCAAACCCACATCACGTATACCTAAATATGGTTAGGTCCTCACCAGAAACATAACTAAACACCAGAGACCTCCCAAACACAAACACAAATAAGTTACACATAATACCTCCTTTGCAAAACACAATACAGATAATAGCTCACACACCAGTGTCTCACCTGTCAAGCCCTTGAGGCAAACCACAAACCCAAATATATTAGTCATAGGTGATTCCAGCATGAGACACACAGATGTCCCTCTCACCAGGCTGGATAAGGAAAAGTTCACAGTCAGCTCTCTGTCAGGTGCCAGGATACACTATATCACACATGCACTCAAGTCTCTCAACAACAGGTACTGTTATGACTCCATCATAGTCCATGTTGGTGTGAATGACTTGAGACATACCTCCCTGGACTATATGAAGAGAGACATGACTATGTGTCTCAGGCAGGTATGTCCCTAGCTTTAAGCAGCATTTTACCTTCACCTAGGATGATGCCTCAATCCAAATAGAAAATGATTGACTTAATAATTGGCTTAGTTTCTGGTGCCTTTCTAAGGGGATCCAGTATCAGTCAGCCTGGGATGACATGGTTGACAGACCTCGATGCTTCTTCTGTCGCCCCTGGGATTTTGGCTACTGGCTAAGGCTCTTGCCACCCTAATAGTGCCTTTTTTAGGCAGCGTCTCAAGGACAAAATTCCCGATGTAAAAACTCCATCTAAAAACAACCTCAAGGTTATGCTGGCAAATGCTAGGAGTCTTAACATGGAACTGCAGTCACTGAAAGCAATCCTCACCTTGGAAGATGCAGGCATTTGTGCAGTCACAGAGACCTCATTCAAGGCTGTGGAGAACACTCCAGCCATATCGAGCTACACCTCCTTCCACATATTTAGATCACAGACTGAAGGCATGAAAACTAGAGGAGGCAGTGTATCAATATTCATTACAGATAAATACACCTCCAGACTAATTAAACAGCATGATTCCCTGGAGATACTTCAGGTGCAATTAACTATTACTAGGACACCTATTCAAGCCATTGCCAGCTACAGGACCCCCTCCATGAATCAGAGCACCCACTCTGCTATTGGGATCTACTTGAGTCTATCACAATGCATCCAAACACCATGGTTTTGGGTGACTTTAACTACCCATCCATTGATAAGGTAAATTACTCGTGCTCAAACTCTCTTGCCCAAAGGTTCCCCGACTTCGTTAACTGTATTGCCCTGGACCAGCTGGTTGACACCCCGACAAGGGGTGCCAACATCCTGGATCTGGTGCTTGCCAATATAGAGAACCACTGTAGCACCCCCACTGTGAAGTCTTCCCTGGTGAGATCTGACATAAATCAGTCTCATTTAAAGTAACTGTCACACCTGCCCCCCCCCCCCCCAGCAGCAACTAAACTAAAAGCTTCTCCAGAGCAGATTATAGCCTCTTACAGGATAGTATAAATAGCTTCACTGCACCTCCCCCTCAGATGGAACTGGCAACTATGCCAAGTTCTATACCAATGCTTTATACAAACACATGTATAACTGCATTGACTCATCCATATCTGATAGGACCAAAACCAGATCCTCAAGGAAGAGCAAACCTGCCTGGTGGACAACTGACGTTAATAGGCTTTACAATAAGAAGAAATTGCTATAAAAGAGTAAGAGAGCGTGAGCCCTAAACTGGAAACACCCCCTCCTCAGCTTAAACAAGCGAATAAGACTTTTTGTGAAGTCCTCCAAAGCAAACTATGAATCCAAATTAGCTTCCTCAACTAAAGACAACCATAAGGCGTTCTTTAGTTACATTTGTAACCTAAAAGGAAAGGCCCAGATCTGTGCTGAACTGGTAGTTAATTATATCACATATACTGAGCTTGTGGACATAGCTAACCTGTTGGCTGACAAGTTCTGTGAAAACTTCACTCCCCTGTCCTTGCCACACTTACCCCATGACATCCTTACCACCTGTCCTTTACCTTGTACCTCTAAAGAGCAGGTCATAAACACCCTCTGTAAGGCCCAAAACACAGCATCTATGGGACCTGATAACATCCCAGGCTGTGACCTACATGGGGTCCAACAAGAATTAGCAATACCATTGCGTACTCTTTTCTTTTTTCAGTCATAGTCTAAGCACTGGCTTCATACCAGCTGAATGGAAAATGGCCGCCATTATTCCCTTGCACAAAGGTGGTGCTTCCACTGACCCTGAGAACTATAGACCTTTTGGCCTGACTAGCCTTATCTGCAAGGCTGTGGAGTGAATCATCATGGACTTTATCAGCAAAGATATAAGTAATCTCCAAACACTTGACCCTACTCAGTTTGGACTTGTCAAAGGGAGATCATGCCTGTTAAACCTGGTGGACTTCTTTGAGACAGTCACAAAGTCCCTGCACGAGGGAAAATCTGTGCATACAGCCAACCTAGACTTAGCCAAGGTGTTTGACACTATCCCCCACTCAGGCATCATTGACAAACTCACCCAGCTAGGTATCAACCATTATATCATTAGATGGGTCACTAACTGGCTCACTGATAGAACCCATATAGTCAAAATAGGGGAATCCACCTCTAGCAGCATACCCGTAACTAGTGGTGTTCCACAGGATCAGTCCTGGGACCTCTACTGTTTGGAATCTATTTCTCTGAAGTACAAGCAAAAACTAAACGCCTGTGGCTAACAAAATTTGCTGATGACTACAAACTGGGAGTGGTCATAGAATCTCCAAATAATGTCAACATCCTACAAGAGGGTCTTACACAAACAAACGATTCGTGCCAAAGTCATGGACTTAAACTCAATGCAAAAAGTGTATTATCATCCCTTTCAGTAAGGCAGATATTCCTGCTAACTACCACATCAATAGCAGCACCTTAAGTATGCATGCACTCGGTGGTGAGAGACCTGGGCACACAGGTTGAGTACAGCCTTACCTTTGACCACCATGTCTCCACAGTGGTAAAAAGGGCATTCTGTGTTGCTTACCTCATAAGTAAGGGCATTGCCTCCAGGAAAAAAGAAGTTATAACCTCCCTCTACTCTTCCGCCTTCAGGCCAATAATTGAATACAACACCCTTTTTGGTATATACCTTTCCAAGCACCTGCAGCAACTGGAGAAACCACAAAGGTTCCTCACAAGAAAAATCTAAGATCTTCAGCATCTGTCCTATGTGGATCGTCTGAACTCACTGTCACTTTATTTTGTTTCGTACAGACTACTCAGAGGTGATCTCTGCCTAGCATACAAGGCAACCTCTGACCCTGCTTTATTGGAAATGCTGCATTACCGTGTCAAATGGTACACAGGTTACTCACTCTAAAGACCTTAACGTGGTATGTGACGTTAATAGAACCTGCTGGAGGGACAGATTTGTCACCCAGAGGTTACCACACCTTTGGGACAGACTCCCACTTCATGTCAAACAGAGTATCTGATTGGCCCTCTGCAAACGCAATCTGGATGATTGGATGGGTAACTGTAAATTCACCCTGGGGGTTCCACCTTTGTCCCTCTTGAACAGAGACAATAGGTGCTGATCATGGAAATAAAGGGTAGAACGTGGCTAGGCTTGAAGGGCTGTTAGCCTATTAACTTCTTGTGATCATGTGATCTTATAAATAATGGCTACAAAAATGCACTGTAGACTGCTGTTGTTATATACATACAGTGTAGCCTATTAGAGGCACCCACACACATTTACAAACATACACATTAAAATGTACCACCACTTACAGCCACTTCGACTGTGTACACCTCAGATATCTGATTATGAAGACATGAATGAATATATACATAAATAATATCCAAAGTAATATGTTTTGCTGTCAGGCACATGCAATGCAACCTGTTACCCACTTCCTCACACATACTGATACATACCCATACACACACACACACACACACACACACACACACACACACACACACACACACACACACACACACACACACACACAAACACATACCTGCACAGTCAAGATATACACATACTCTGAACACTCATACACTATACTCATCCTGCATAGAAAGTACATCAGTACTGCTCCTCGGTGCTGGCCTGGAAGAAGGTCTCAGTGGGAGGTTCCAGAAGTCATAGTAAATTTCCATACATCATTGAACAGCAGGGGTATGACTGGCTGCTGAGCTGTGCACTTTTAAATTAGAGCTTGAAGGGCACAAGGAACATTTTGGTCTCACTCAATGCCACCACTGGATTAAAAAGTTGTATTTTTGTTTTGTTTCATTTTATGCAGAGTTAAAAAAACACAGAACAGAGACAGGACGTAGGGATAATTTAAGTACTTTTTATTTTATTTGCTGATATGCAGGAGTCACAAATGTACAGCATACGGAGATCAGGGTCTATTAAAATGTATTTTCCCTTTTTTAATGAAAAATGATCTCTTTTTACTTCATTTATAGATTACATACTAAACTACACCTACAGCTAAGTATGTGATATGTAAGTGTGTATTTAACACAATGTTGGACAAAGTTGTTGATGATCTATCTGTCTCAGGAGTCAAGATAACTCTCCTGTAAAGATGAGTATGCTTGTAAAGGCTGTATGACAGCTTGGATTTCCTGACATGTATTCATGTGTAGAAACAGTTAGTATAGAAAACCCTGCAGTCTTAGGTTTTTCATTGGATACAAATATCTCAGTAGTGTGACATCTGTATCAGTCATAATTAAACAGCATCATATATCTGTCAATCATCTGGATTCCAGTAGCCATCTGGGGAAGCTTGGGTAGGAATGTTTTAAACTGAAGGAATGGATGGCTTAAAATCTAGTTATCTTGCTTTATTGCTGACTTAAAAGTGCACCTTTTTTCTGTCCTAATGGTACATACACACTTTATATATTTATTTATGAGCATTAAAAAAGAATTGTAGCAGTCGCCTTCAAAAATGATAACAAGATGGCTAATAAAAATACTTTGTTATTTTACACAGTAATAGTCTTACACAAATTATGCCTCATTTACTCTGATTAAAGATCTTTGTATAAACTAACTTTAGTGGTTCAATAGTTTCAGCACCCATCAGTAGCTGAAGATAAATGTTATAAACAGTTAAAAACTAGGTAGAGTAAGGCTAAATCTGAGGGGAAAACTGAAGCTGAGAGAGAGAGAGAGATGAAGCAGGATTGGAGCATGCTGTGAGGATGAGATATATGGCTTATCATATTGTGTTTGTAGAAAAATGCGTTCACATTTTTTCTCAGATTTGGATGTTATGCTATGGGAAGTTTGTCTTTTATTGTATTAGTTATGCTGTATTATTCTAAAGAAATACAACTTTCTCTCTCTCTCTCCCATCAGGATAACCATCTTGAAAAGAAAGGGATATAATTTTAATTAGGAAGTAGTATGGTATTAATTTCTAATTGCTGAAAAGTACTTCTCCTTCTCTTTGCCTGCTTAAACTGCTTTGCTCCAGTTCCTCAACTTTGTTTAGTTCATAGGGAAGTACTGGTAGAACTACACTTGTAGACCATTTTAAGCCTAGCCAATTCCTCTCTAGTGATACTCAGACCCTGTACCTCTTGACTGTGAGGTAAGCACATTGACCATTATGCCAACACCCATCTCTGGTCTAATGATTTCCAAATTATCTGTGATGAAACACCAGTTGCTTTTATTTCTGGTCTATCATGGATCAGTACTTCTGTAAAACAACTGTAATAAACAGACTGTGGTTCTTAAAGACATGCAATGAAGAAATCACACTACCTGGATGACTTGTTTCTTGTGTTTCTATACCTTGTTGTAAGCTGAATAGTAATACTTGCAAAGACTGCAGTGAAATAACTGAATTAAGCCTCAAAGATTTGATACTCTGAGGTGCATTTCAGAGTTTTTTCCCCAATCTTTTACTCTAATGAGGGTCTTAACAAAAATATTGACCAAGAAAAAAATCACTTTTGTTTTGTTTCAAGAAATAAATACGTTGTGTCTAAGCTTTAATATTTAAGGCTAACAAAAATATTATTTCTCAATAAATTGAGATGCCAAATGCTTACAAGGATACAAAAAAAGTATACCTGGAAATGTTACCTGTTTCCTTACACCCCAAAATAAAGTCACTTCCTATGGACCCCTTTAGTGAATGTTCTTCATTGGAATAACTGCTGAGATTTTTGGAGAACAGTGGTAATGATACCTGGAACAGCAGTAGCAGTAGCAGTAACACAACAGCATGTGTTGGGAGCTGTCATTGGAATAACTGGACTAGCTTTGTTACAAATAGCTACAGAGATAGGCATAGTAAGAAAGCACACCAATTTCATGGCAGCTACGTAGCACCTTACATTCTAACTTAGCAGTAACTACTCTGAAGTTTATTAAAATAGATATATGACAGCTATGTTATTATTTTCTATGGTGATGCAAGGTATCTATTGTCTTAAATTAACTTTTTTATTTATTTTATAAAAGGGGTATGTTTTTTAAAAAAAATGTTGCAGTTAGGCAGAATCCTTGAGAATTTACTTAATGTATTGTACAGAACAGGTTTTGCTGACAAGACCAAGACTTAATCAATGTTAAAAATAATGCTGATCTAAACTGATACGCTAAGGCACTGTACGAGCACATCCACTCATGCATGAATCGTGCCATCCCAAATAGAACCAAAATGCTCTCATCCAAAAAAAAGGAAGCCAATCTGGTGGTCCCCTGCCATAAACAAACTTTACAACAAAAGGAAGAAACTTTTGCAGAAAAGAGGAAAATCCCAGGATGCAAAAAACTCCCTTACTAGCCTCAGTAAGAAACTGAGATGCCTCATAAAATCCTCCAAAGCTAGTTACGAAAATAAAATTGCCAAAGATTCCAAAGACAACCACAAAGCATTCTATAACTATGTCAAGAATCTAAATGGCAATGCTCAGATCTGCTCTGAGCTAAAACAGAATGGCATTAAATATACTGATCCGAAGGATATTGCCAATATCCTGGCAGATCGATTCAGTGCCAACTTCACCCCCTCTCAGCCCCTAAATGGCCCATCTCAATACCAGAAGATTGCCAAATTTCAGTAATAACGGCCACACAGGTACAAAACGCACTCTCTAAAGCCAAGAATACAGCATCCATGGGACCAGATGACATCCCGGGCTGTGTACTACATGAACTACAATATGAACTGGCACCTCACCTAAGTGTCATGTTTAATCATAGCCTCACCTCAGGTTTTGTGCCCACTGAGTGGCTTAGAGCTACAGTTATCCCAATCCACAAGGGGGGATCCACCTTGGATCCCGGAAACTACCGTCCCATCAGTCTGACAAGCCTTATCTGCAAGGCCATGGAGCATATTATCATGGAACTTATAAACAAAGACATTGGCAACCTTCAAACACTGGACCCCACCCAGTTTGGGTTTGTGAAGGGCCGATCTTGTCACCTGAACCTGATTGACTTCTTTGAATCAGTCTCCAGAGCCATGGACAAGGGTAAGGTGGTCCACACAGCCTATCTAGACCTTGCCAAGACCTTTGACACCATCCGCCACTCTGGAATCATAGATAAACTTACTAAGTTGGACATTAATCCCTATGTCACCCAATGGGTTGCTAAATGACTTACTGATAGAACCCACACTGTAAAAGTAGCCGACTCCAAATCCAGCTCCAGACAAGTGATAAGTGGAGTACCTCAGGGTTCAGTCCTGGGGCCACTCTTGTTTGGCATCTACTTTTCTGAAGTACAGGTCAACACTAAGGGACTCTGGCTAACAAAGTTTGCAGATGACTGAAAACTGGGAGCCATTATTGAATCCCCAAATGATGTGGATACTCTACAAAAGGGCCTTACAGAAACAGATGCTTGGTGCCAGAGCCATGCGCTCAAGCTCAATGCCAAGAAATGTATTGTTATCCCCTTTGGGAAAAAAACATGTATCCATGAATTACCATATAGGTGGCAGTACACTAAACACAGAAATTGTGATGAGAGACTTAGGGACACAGGTGGACAGTGGTCTCACCTTCGATAACCACATCGCCACAACAGTCAGGAAATCCTTCTATGTGGCATACCTCATCACGAAGGGCTTTTCATCCAGAAAAAAGGATGTCATTGTCCCACTGTACTCATCCCTCATTAGACCCATTATAGAATACAACGCCCCATTTGGTATGTACCTCTCAAGACATCTGCAACAACTGGAAAGGCCTCAGAAATACCTCACTAAAAGAATCACAGGGCTAAAGCAGATGCCCTACGCTGACCACCTTAAAAAACTCCAGCTATACTCTGTCGCATATCGTCTACTCGGAGGCGATCTCTGCTTAACATACAAGGCCATGTCAAACCCAGAGCTGTTGGACATGCTACACTTAAAGAAATCCCAATCCCTCAGAGCTACACGCTCCAGGGATCTAAACCTTGTCATCACAATAAACAAAACATGCTGGAGGGATAGGTTCCTGACCCAGAGACTCCCCAGACTCTGGAATAGATTGCCCATACATGTCAAGCAGAGTGCCTCTTTGGACCTCTTCAAGAGGAACCTTGACGATTGGATGGGAGAAAGGAAATTCACCCCAGGGATCACGTCAGTCGCCCTGCTAGACAGGGGTCCAGGAAAGTAAATAATGTGGGAAGAAATAGCCAGGGAATTGTTATGGCTAGGCTTGTATAGGCCCTAGGGCTGATAACCTAGTACCAACCTATGAACCTATGAACCTATTTTGGAAATAGAGTCCTGAATTCTGACATGGAAAGTAAGAACTGAGATATAACAAAAATAATGAATTTGAGACACCTAGCAACAGAGAGGGCACACAACAAAGTCCATTTAAAATTATATTCTGGATCATGAATGTTTTTATGGAAATGAAATGATAAAAGCTAATTATTTTGATATGTAGTTGACTACTAAAAAGATCACCTCACTATACATTTTAAATTAATGTATAAACAAATTAGAATAGGTTGTACATTTAGATTAGGGTACAAATTACTTCATTTTCCTGTTTTGAGTGATCTTCACCATCTTAATGCCTCTGTTACTTACAGCAGCTGTGAAACAGTTTTGTATGGTTTACTATCATAAACTCAACACATAGGTAATTGAGTCAACCAATGCCTGCAAACTTTCCATGAAAGTTGGCATACCGAATAGTAGCATACTGACACAAACACTGAACGCCAGCCATAAACAAACTCTACAACAAAAGGAGAAAGCTACTACAAGATAGAGCAAAATCCTTAAAAGGTAAGACACCGCTGATCACTATAAGTAAAAAGCTAAGAGCTCTCATAAAATCATCCAAAGCTAATTTTGAGAAAAAAATAGCTAAGGACTCTAAAGACAACCATAAGGCATTCTTTAGCTATGTCAGAAACCTAGGAGGAAACTCCCAGATATGCTCAGAATTAGTTCAAAATGATGTGAAGATTACTGATCCTACAGACATTGCCAACATACTGGCTGACAGGTTCAGTGCAAACTTCTCCCCCCCTCCCCCCTAAAGAAGAGATATCTATACCAAATGATTGTAGCCCCCCAAACATCTCTAACGCTCAGGTGAGAACTGCTCTCTCCAAGGCAAAGAACACAGCTTCCATGGGACCTGATGGTGTCCCCGGCTGTGTGCTCCATGAACTCAACGAGGAATTAAACCCACAGTTAGGACAGCTGTTTAATCTCAGTCTCACCTCCGGATCGTACCCAGGAGTGGCGCAGCGACTGTGGTCCCACTCCACAAAGGCGGTGCCTCCACCGATCCTGGAAATTACCGTCCCATTAGCTTGACAAGCCTGATCTGCAAAGCCATGGAAAGGATCATAATGGATCTCATAAATAAAGACATAGGGAATTTGCAGACTTTGGATCCAACCCAGTTTGGCTTTGTCAAAGGCAGATCATGCCTTTTAAACTTGGTTGACTTTTTAGAAACAGTCACCAAGGCCATTGACGAGGGAAAGGCAGTCCATACAGCCTACCTAGACCTGGCGAAGGCTTTTGATACAATACCCCACTCGGGTATCATTGAAAAACTCATCAACTTAAATGTAAACCCATACATTACAAGATGGGTTGCAAACTGGCTGAGTGACAGAACCCACAGGGTCAGAGTTGCTGGCGCCATGTCAGACTCTAAGCCTGTCACAAGTGGTGTCCCACAGGGCTCAGTCCTGGGCCCACTCTTGTTTGGCATCTACTTTTCTGAAGTACAAGCAAACACAGGAGGGTTATGGCTGACAAAGTTCACAGATGACTGCAAACTGGGCGCCGTAGTTGAGAACACATCCGACACAGATATCCTTCAGAAGGGTCTCACAGAAACGGATAACTGGTGCCAGAGCCATGGCCTCAAGTTAAATGCCAAGAAATGCATAGTCATACCCTTCGGGAAAAATAAGGTTACCCCTGGCTACCATATAGGTGGCAATCCCCTGAACACAGAAGAAGTTATTAGGGACCTGGGAACCCAGGTTGACAGTAGCCTTTCATTCGACACTCATATTGCTAAAGTAGTTAGGAAGACCTTCTACATTGCCCAACTTATCATGAAGGGATTCACATCTAGATCAAGGGAAGTCATAGTCTCCCTATACTCATCACTCATCAGACCAATGATCGAGTACAATGCCCCATTCGGAATGTATCTGACCCGACACTTGCAGCAGCTGGAGAGGCCACAAAAGTTCCTCACCAAAAGGATAAAGGGTCTCAAAAATCTGTCTTATGCTGCACGACTGAAAGAACTCCAGTTATATTCAGTTGCGTACTGCTTGCTCAGAGGTGACCTATGCCTGACATACAAGGCCATGTCAAACCCAGATTTGATGAATATGCTTCATCTCAAAAAATCTAGATCCCTCAGAGCCACAAGGGCGGGTGACTTAAACCTCGACACAGTTATTAATAAGACGTGCTGGAGGGATAGATTCATCACCCAAAGACTCCCTATGCTGTGGAACAAAATCCCGGTTTATGTGAGGCAGAGCACCTCGCTGGCCTTGTTCAAGAGGAATCTTGACCAATGGATGGGAGATCGCAGATACACCCCAGGGGTTACCTCAGTGTCACTGCTTGACAGAGGCACAGCTAAATAATGGGTATAGTTTCTCCAAACTAAGGGGTGGCGTAAGCCACAAAACTATGGGCTAGGCTTATAAATGCCCTCGGGCAGATAGCCTAGTATGAACCTATGAACCTATAACATCTTGTAAATTAAAAATTGTGTTAGCTTGTGATCATTACATAATATCCGCAATTTGTTGTTATGGTGACTATACAAATATCCTAAAAGAATGCTTCAGAAACACAAAACACATTTTTAAAAGGAATATATGTATTTTAGTGTGAAGTTGACTGATACATGTGTTTTTTTCATTCTTTGCAGCTTTTCTGCTAAATTCTAAGAAAAGAAAGGACAGAGAAAGACACTTAAAGAACACAGAAATATACTGACAAAATACATTATCACAGCCGACTGCTGTTGAGATAATGACAGTTCCACTACAAAATAGAGACCCGCTTAGGTTAATAACAAGGACCAGTCAAAACAGTGAAAATGAAATAACGCAATCACATCTACCACATACCAGCTACATCTGTTAATATGGAAGTATATGTAAATAAATAAATAAATAAATACAATTTAAAAATGAATATAATATTGCCAGATGAGCCTATGTGAGTTCTTTTTAAAAATGGTTCTTGCATCATTGTGGCTTTAGAAGACTGAAACCTCTTCCTTTTCCCAAACAAAGATATACTTGCTTTTTTCTTTATAGAAGAAGTTAGTCATTGTAATTTATGTTATGCCATGGCACGTGTGATTAATGGATTCTTCAGTGACAGGTTAGGGAGTATTAAACAGTAAAAACTAAAATTACTACTGGTACAGAAATACATTATAATAGACAAACAATATCCAAAACAAAATAAATAAAGCACCCCCTTACTTCTCCCCATGTTTTTTTGTGCTTTTTGAAGATGGATGGTTACAGAAGGCTGTATCATGTCATACAAATTCAAGAATAAATAATTGTGTTTGTATAAGAAGTGTCTGCCCAAGACAATAGGTCCTGTGTATTTTAACACAGAGTTTAAGGAAGAGATCACATTGCTTGTCTTGTCTGTTGTTTTCCTGCCGAGTAGAACCAAAATTCATTCTTGCTTCTTGAGTTATTTCCCCTGGAGATGTGAAAGTAAACAGGTGACAAGAAGAATTCCATTGAAGGCTTGCAACACATCACATAATTTCATCATTTGCAACTAGAGAAAGCAGGATTGCCTTTGGAGTATTTTCAAACAAGGCAGCTCTGTTCTGCTGCTCTCCCTTCTTTACCCAGTGTCCATATATTCGGAATGCGCAAGCATCTATCAGTTTACGGATAGGCTTGAGGGCATATGGGTCACGAATTATAATTTCCCTTGTGACAGGTTTCACTCTCCGGTAATAGTAGTATATACGCACTGCTGCCAGTACAGTCACACAGATCACCTGAAAAAAATATAGTTTGTTTAGTGGAAGCATATTCATGGAAACAAATTCTTAAAACATGTCTATAAACATATAAGAATTTAAAAAATGCCATAAAATACATAGTATTGCTATTTATGTGGACAGTGTAACATCTGGTTGCCAAACTCAGCATTTTAGTATTGTCCCTGACATAAGCTTTTTTATCTTTCTCTCTCTTCTGATCTCTGTCATATTTCCTTTCTCTGTGTTACATTATTTTGTAACCTAGCTGAGAGTCACCTTATAATTTTGGAGAAAATCCCACTGACTGCAGGTAGCAGGCTGTATGTGGAGGCCTTTATCAGAGACCAAAGGTTTATTTTAGATGTCCAAGCAACTCTCGTGCTGTGCCTTGAAATGGGCAGATTCATGCATGCATCCATGCACAAAAATAACCCACAATGATGACTTGTTTCTAGTGTGTATTATGCTATGTCCCCTGCATCTTGCTAATCTCAAGACTTCCATTTAGGGTCAGCAGTGCAGTAGGAGTTCCCATGTACTTCTTCCTAAATGGAATTGCCAACCATTCCTGCTGGCTCCTGTGGTACCCAGACTCACTATCCAAACCCATGTCAGCAGTGTTGCAGTCAGGGCTCCACTCTTTTTTGCCACTGAATTGACTAGAATAGATGAAGGTCATATTAGGAACAGAGAACCTTACGGACAATGCTAGACAAATGATCACAAGAACCATGAGATGTCTAGCTATATACAGCTTTAAGCCGAAACACTTCAAAACACTTGCCACCTTTTCAAGCAGTTAATAGTGCTCACTTCCTAAATTGAGCAGGGCCCTACATTCTGGTGTTACCCCCAACCTTCTGTGTCTTTCCTCTTGCCTTGCTTATTTCCCAACCATGTCTATCATCAGTTCTCTACCCTCTGTCTGCATGTGTCCATCCAAAGTCCATCCCACCTTTTGTATGCACACCATCCCTGTCTGTGCACACTCCATGGTTTTCTGCCTACTACATTGCCTTCTCCCTCTGTCCTATCTAAAACAGTCTCTCAATACCCTCTCCATCCCTCCTCTTTTAGTAATGAAAAGGGGGCTCTCTTTCCACAAAAACATGCCCTTCCTTTCCCCATGTCATCTGTAATATCAAGTACTCTTATGTGTTTTCCCTCCTCTTAGTCTACTTCCCTTTTCCTACTATGTTGTCTACCTGTTTTGCTGTGATTTGCTGCTGTATCCGTCACTTTGTGCCACTGAACAATTAAAACCAAGGAAAATAAACAATGTAAACTATTGCATGGATACAGTGTAGTCACACAGCTCGCCCCGCTTAAACTCCAAATAGAGTTTATTGAATATAAAAGGATAAGCACTTTTGTCTTAAATCTGTTAAGAGTTCATGATTTAACAGATTTAAGATAAAAGTGCTTATCCTTTTATATTCAATAAACTCTGTTGGATTTTAAGTGTGTCGAGTTGTGTGACTACACTGTATCCATGCAATGCTTTGTGCCGCTGGTTGATGCTATCCACTGCAGCACTGTAGTTAGCCTTTTGTTCTGCTTCTGGTGCAGAGGGATGGCTTGTCATGATATCGTGCACCTCATATATGTGCTACTCCTTCAGTATACTGATATAGCGCTGTAATGTGTGTTACTGATACATGTTTTATTTTATTTATTTGTCCTTTGGTAACTGGGAAAGTCTGACTGAGCTAATGCCCCATTTATAGAGGAGGCTTGGGAGAAAAGCTCCAGAACAGATTCAAAAACATTTAAACAGTAGTTAATGAGGAATTATATGCAAGGGGAGAAAAGCACTGCAATATTTTACAATAATCTGGGGAGAAAGGCTCCATAAAACATACATAAAACACATTTTACAATAGCTGTTAAATTATACACAAGGAGAGAAAATCCCCACAACATAAGAAACTCACAAAGATGGAAATTCTTTTTTCAGAATGTTAGTATGATCAAGAATACAATATGAACTGCAAGTAGCAAGACACTTTGCAGAACAGGATAGCTTATGTCAAGTAAAATAATGCATAGTTTTCAAAATATCGGCTATATTTTAATAAATCTTCATGATCACAAGTGCCCTCTAACTTTGATTTGTATTAAATTGTTTGTCATTTTTTGGAGCTTTTCTCCACGGGCCTCTACTGAAAATGGACTTATATCCAGATAGACTAGCCCGGTCAACAAATGTTAAATAAATAAAAATAAATAAATAATATATGCAGGTGAGAAATAGCAGAGTATTCAGGACCAAGACAGTAATAGACTTTAGAATGAGATGAGGAGGAGTAATAAGCAGGATGAAAATTAAGGACGTGGAGAGAGAAAGAGTTTATTATTAGAGAGATGAGAATGTTATGGAAAGATATAGGAAAGGAAAATAAATAGTAGAAAGTGTTGGCTGAAGAGGTAGAGGAGCATGCATTAGTAGTACGGTATCACTGAAGTGAGATCGTTTGATGTTAGGCCACTGTTACCTGATAAGATATGGAGGTGTTACTGAATTAAAAGTGAGAAAGGCATAGTTATAGAGAGTCGGTGGTCGTGCATCTGTTTCGAGGGTTTTGCAGGTACAGGTGTCAGATAGATATTCTTTTTAGATTAGTCTTGGAAAGGTTGCTAGTATGTTTAAGAAATAAGGCTTGAGAGTTCCAGGAGTGGGCTACATAGCTGGAATAGAGAGTTTCCTGCCAATGTGGTTTGTAGGTAGTGAGGAGCATTTTGTTTTTAGATCGAAGCTGCATAGAATGAGTGTACATATGTAATACATCTAGTAGGGCTCGTAGCATGTTTGGTTTGCTGTATGATTTTTGGCTCAGCATGTCAGCTCCACAGTAGGACGCTGTCCAGTTCGATTCTCAGCTAGAGCATCTTCTGCATGGAGACATGCGTGAATGGGCGTGCCTTCGTTGAAGGTTGTGTGTCAGGGCTGGTAACTCGGCATGTAAAAATCTACTGCCAATCATTAGCGGACCGGAGTTCCGCTGTGGCGACTCCTAACCGGGAAAAGCCGAAAGATACAATGTCAGCTCTACACCTTGCCTGTTACATCGACAATTAGCTTTCAGACACTTCACACAGTGCAGCCCACAGGAATTAGCATTGTGCAGGAGCACTGTACTACCTTATGAACTCTACCCTTAGACTGTTCTCTAGTCTTAAGGAAAAATAAAGAGTGCAAAAAAGCTGTGACACTGATTTTTTTCAATGGAAAACTTGTGATGATGGTGGTGTACTAGATTTTGAGAGCAGAAGTTAGAAGGTGTTTGCCACATTTTTGTGCAGCACTGTTTAAATCAATAGTGAAACGATAAGCATTTTAATACAAAAAATCAACTAAGTTAGCTGCAGCTACAATTTCTAAAGTTGTAAGTACATCTTGGGATACTTCTCTTTTGTCCTGCATCAGTTTTGATAATATTTTTGCTGTTTACAGTTGCTCAGTCTTTAGCGATATTTCTAACCAAACATGATGATGTTTTTCAGGATAAAAATTCACTAAATGAAAGCAATATTTTCTTAAAAATAAAAAAAAATATTTCAAATGAAGATTTTGTATATTATAATCACTAATCTTTTTAAAATATTGTTATTTTACAGATTTCCCTTATTGGATACCTATTTTCGGCATATTAAGAGACCAGTCTTATTTCAATAAGTAACAGCATATAACTATTTTCAATCATGTGGTTTATTCAGAAAATGAATGGTGAGTGTCTGCGAACACAGCATATATTCAATGGGCATCTGCAATCTAAACACAATATTTCCTTGCTACAGACTGCATTCTTCTCCCTACAAATCAATTCCTTTTTTTCTTGCGGGGTGGCATTTCTGAGCTGTTAAGCTTCCGCAATACACACCATGTTGGGTGTGCTAGAAACCTCACAACACTTTCAGCAGGAATTTGTCTTTATACTGCCTGTTACATTTTAAGATTTTGGAGCCAGGAAAATCTTACATTGCAAAACATTTACAGCCTTACTTTTCTTTATGTCAGTGACCACAGTGGTCCTAAACCTAAACCTACTGAGTCTGTGGGGTTACACATGACTTTTATTACGTAGTGTCAGCTATATATAAAAGACCAGGTATGGGTGGAATTTCAGAAAATATGATTAATCCGGTTGAAGAAGAAGAAGAGGCTCATAACAGCATGTTTACAAGGTGATAACACAACCCAGACAGTGCCATCGCACAACATAGCTGATATTCTGAAAACAGATTATGAAAGCAAGCAGTAATTCTCAGTACTTCTGTTCTAAGTAAATAAACAGAATAAACTGAAGGGCAGAGATGGTCATAATAATGACATTATGTGTATCCATGGCGCACTTTGCGGGAAGGAGAATGCTTAGCACCCCCCCCCCCAAGGATATCTTGTCAGTATAGCTGCTGTCATCAGGCTAGTTAGTTGACTTATAGAGCTGCATGACATTAATACTGAGAAAAGAAAAGTTTTTGTTTCAGGTTTTGGCCATGGCGGTATTTTAAAATGACTCCACCATGTAAAATTGCTGTTGCCAGGGCTACTAGCTTTTGATTGACTATTTCCTATTGTGTGCAAAATTCTAAAGACACCTGTTAGTAGTCAAGGACTGTTTATGTTTTCTCCACTAACTGTGTAACAAGAAGGATTTGTGTATTCTTACACTGACATACTAAGGTATTTGCTGAACTCATACCCTCAGTTTTATTTGAATTCATGTATATATTGTTGCTTAACAATGTTAATGTCTTTTATCTTGCTGTACTGCTTCTTGCCTAAATTGTAGCTAAAAAGGGTGCCTGAACCAGCCTTGGTACCAGTTAGCAGATATTTAAATAAAAAATGCAACCAGGCTTTTTATATGGCAGTAATCTACTGTCTAGAACAATATCGTATTTTCACTTTATAATTAAAACCACCTAGCAGAACAGCATAGACAAGCAAGACTTGTGAGCTTCAGCTACTAGAACCAGGATTAATTCCTTCACTCTATACTAGAATATTGTGTGACTGTCAAAAATATCATATTTATAACGAAGATTTAAAAAAAATATATAAGAGACTTCAGTATGTGTGAAATGTGTTTAGTGTAATATATGAATTTTTAATTTTAACATTTTTTATAGCTGTAGGTTTAAGTTTAATTTCATGGATTACTTAGTTAATTAGTTTTTAGTTAATTTAATGTTTTTGATACTTATTAAAATGTTGACTTAATAAATAATGGTTTTACTGTGGGTATATAAGGACTAGGAAGTGATATATTGATTCTGAAGAAGTTCTGTTCTTAATGCTGGGAACAAAAGCCCTTAATCTTACAATAAATTACTTTTAATTAATACAACGTGCTAGTGTACTGGTGGCATTATTTTGGGTGAACGTTCATTGTGGTTATTAATTTCTGCTAAGTCAATTATATTTTCCAAAGACTTATTTTAGGTTTGCCTGTATCATAAGGAATACAAAACAAATCTCGGTACTTGCATTTCAGAGCATTAACTATTAAGAAAACACAGAATGTGTAATACAATACAGTCTACAAGGTTTTGCGATCAGATGTAGAACAGTCTGTTAAAGCATAGTGTACATGTGTCCGTGCCCAGAGGACAGTGTGAAGTGTACTGCAGCTCTTAAAGCTGTTAGAAGAACAAAGATACTCTTTGCTTAAAGCTGTTACAAGAACAGGGATATCATTTTCTTCTGCCAGCTCACATGCTAAGCAAGGATTATGCTTCATCAGACATAGTTTTACTAAACAACTTCCCTCAAGGAAGACAACATCATAATTAAAGAATCACCAACACATTTATTTATTTATTTATTTATTTTGTGGCAAACAAGTGCCCATTCCTAACTTTAAGATTGCTGCTACATTTCAAAAAAAAAGGAAAAAAAAAAAAAAAAGAAAATACTTCAGATTTGCAACATGTGCCAAGAGGCAGGGCTGTTATTGTGAAAGGTACTTCAAATAATTGTGAGAGAAAGTGTTATTCCATGCCTAAATTATTGACTATAACATTCACAAAGTTGCAATAACTGTGCTCATCCCTTGTATAGCTATGCAGTAAACTCGTCTTAACTAGGAACAGTTTAGCATTTAAAGGGTCAGGAAAACCAACTTTATTTATATTCTTAATATTATAATTGATGAATAAGTCAGTCAGGCACTGAGGGTAACAGCCATCTATACTCATAATAATACTGATTTTCCAATAGCTGCCTCATTTCTTGGATTCTCAATATTTCTGATATGAGATGACATCAGACTGGATGGACTAATAGCCTCTTCCTAAACTGTGTCTATAAATGTTATAAACAAATTTAAAATCTTTTGTAAGCGAGCTATAAGAGAAACTCACCTTAAATTTTCTGTATGGGCTGAAAACACGGACTTCTTTTACAACATACTGCTGGAAGAATGGATGAGCCAAGGCTTCTTCTGCACTATAACGCTGGTCTTTATTTACCACCAGTAGTCTTGAAATCTGAAACAATGTAAGGGTGAGAGTAACATTAATTATCTTTCACAGTTCTGCAATTGATTGTATTCCCAAAATGTTTTACATTTTAGTTATCTTCAAGCTATATCTATCCTTTAGCTGGAAGTGCTGATGAATAAATACAGTATTCCCTTTAGATCCAAAGCTGATAATTTCCTAACCTGTTCCTGATCTGAAGATGGAATCTTAGCCAGTTATGTACATAGATAAAGGGGCAAAAGGACTTTAAATACTTTAGCAGACAACAATTAAACTAGATAGGGGAGGGAGGAAGCATTCAAAGAAACAGAGCAACACAGGCACCATGACAAGGAACTTAATGTAGAAAGGTTTGAGTATGCCTGTGAGGGAAAAAATTTGAATAAAGTCATCAGAAGCCTAAAGCATAACCTGGCTCCATGACAAAGAGAGATAGAGCCCTGTGACCTTGGCAACCAGGGCTTAATTAGGGACATCAGCAATGGAGAATCCAGGCAGGGAAGGAAAGGATTAAAGGGATGGCAGTTCTCCTGACCGTATTATACTGGTTCAGATACATCTTCAGGAAAGCAGAAGATGATTTGTTGAAGAGGATTTGGGAAAGACAGGAAAAAGTCAAGAAGAAATTAAGGATGTCCATTAAAGAAATGGGAGGCTTACATGAGAGAAGACCTATGGCAAACAGGCTTGACTTTCAAAAGAAGTTAGGGGAATAGCACAGATTCGAGAGAAGTGTTGACAATTCACAAGACACCTTTACCCCATGTAAAAAAAAAAAAAACGGGAAAACGTTTTTTTTTTTATGATAATGATGATGACAGTCTCCTGAAAATTATTTATTCTTCTCCAAGTCTTTTGCTTATGGGAATTTCTGCATTTAGTCCTCTTTGACATAAATTGAGTAAAATGGTAGAATAAAATTATTGTAATATTGTGTACAGATTAGTTACTGCTATGTTTAAGGCCCTACAAAGTCTTGTATTCAGTTATCTTCTTTAAGAAATATTTGGGTTTTCACCTACTCAGTGCAGACTTTTCTTATGGACCTCCTAGAATCTACCAACAATTTCTAAACATGCCTTGTAGTCACAGTATCCAACTTTCTTCTGTCCTTGCTATCTGCCCCTGAATTGATTGTGGCACCTACCAAGTCTTTCACTGTGTCAGAATAGTCATCCCATTCTGGGGAGCCAAACGTGTAGTTTCCACTCACAATCATTCTCAGCATCAGCATCTGTTTCCGGTGCCAAAAGGGAGGTGATCCTGCCAAAAGTGTGTACATGATAACACCACAGCTCCACCTACCAAGAAAAGATAGTAAGTGTTAGTGCAAACTTCTGACTTCACTCACTTCAAATTTCAGCTTGTCTCTACCTACCTCTAATTCACTGCTCCTTAAATCACTTTACACCTCTCTCAAGTCTTATATGCATCTTCTTTCCCTCTTTATCAGCTTACCTCCACACTGCCTTGCTGTCACTCTTTTAAGTATATGTACTACTAATATAACATGTAGCATCTCATTTGTTTCTTGCCTTCTATACCACATATGCTTTTCATAATATTGACCTCCTGTACCACGAAATTTCACCTAAAATCTACCATTTCCCTATGATGGTGCAATCTGCTTTTGTTTGTCAGTTTACTAATTAGCATATTTTTCTATTCAGAATATCATTGACATCTCTTTATTTTTGTGAATTTGTTGTTTAGCTTAATTACTGACTATATTTATCGTATTGTCATGTAATGTGTTTTCTTGTATTGTACTGTAAAACTGTTATGTGTTTCTGGTATTGTATTGCATGAATTTACATGTAATTTTTTTTTATAAAGGAGCTTTTCTCCCCGGACTCTACTGAAAACGAGCCCCTGGCCCAGTCAGACATCCCCACTAAACAAATGGAAAATAAATAAATAAATCATAAACATATGACCAGAAGTTTCAACTGTGTCTTTTTCACATATATTCATGTTTTGCAGAAACTAACTTTTAAGGAGGGGTAAATAAATGCATTTGAAATGTTTATGTATACATCCATTCTGTAAGGCATTCCATTCTGGGGATTATTAGATCAATGGTAGCTGATTAATTTGTTGTTCCTCATATCACATGACATGAACAGTAATTGGCATAAATAAATAAATGTGCATACAGAAAAAGAAACATAATTTAATCTGTGTTATGTTATTACAGCCCCATATGTTTCTAAAATTGGCTCCATCTTGAGCCCTTAGGGTAGCATTACTTAAACAGTGTGTGGGGTTGCAACACAACTGCACAATATATATTGTAAGTGCTCTTTCTATGATCATGTATCCATTTTCATATAACAGGTGGCTATAAAATAGCTTGAAAACATTTACCTTTATTTGCAACAATCTTATGTGAAACGTGATATTTAAAGTGGTGCCTTATACTTTTAGATAATCGTAATATAGATTTTTAAGCTTAGAAGGAATGCTAGATCACAGTATGGTTGTATTTGTGCTGCTGATTTGATGTATTGCTTTGCAATGAACTGTGTACATCAGTGGCTAATGTGGTGGGGATTTCTGTACTTGCATATCACACACATACTACCTCTATCAGAGGTGCCAGTCAGATATGGTGATACAATGCAGATCAATAAATACTACATTAAATTCTGCCATCATTATGACCACCTAAAATGATGACCCAGTTTGAGAGCTCAAATGACTGGTATCCTAAATGTTGAGTGGTAGCACTGTACCTTGCGCCAGTAGGTCAACTAATTAAAATGTGGTAGTGGTAAGGCCTGTTAATTCTAATAGCCATATCACTGAGTTCCTCTGCCCTACCTGCCTTTCAGCCCTTTCTGATCCAGTTTGTCCAACAGCAGTACAGGAATTCTAAAGTAGCAGGCTTAAATAATGGGTTTTAGTGGTAGAAAGGAGGAAGATAAGATAAGCAGTAGAAAGGAGGATGATAAGATAAGCAGTAGAAAGGAGGATGATAAGATAAGCAGTAGAAAGGAGGAAGATAAGATAAACAGTAGAAAGGAGGATGATAAGATAAGCAGTAGAAAGGAAGATGATAAGATAAGCAGTAGAAAGGAGGATGATAAGATAAGCAGTAGAAAGGAGGATGATAAGATAAGCAGTAAAAAGGAGGAAGATAAGCAATATTTTAGGGGTACTTGAATTGATGCATGCTTTTAGCGAGGTAAAGAGCTACTAAGCTGGCAGAAAGGCAGTAAAACTGTATCAACAAGTTAGAAGAAACTGTTAAACAGTTCTGTTTATCATCAACATTTTTTTAGGATTATTATTTATGAATTTCATATTTCATTTAGACTGTAGACCAGTTGGCATAATGTTTAAGGTCTTCATCGCATATGCAGAAGGTGCAGTGTTCTATCCATACCTCCAACTAATGCCTGTATGGAGTTTGCATGTTCTTTCAGTGTCTCCCAAAAACTTGCTGAGTGTTTACACCTCAGACTCAGCAAAGAATAGAACTGTGGGGTTTAGCACAGACTATAGATGAAGCATATAAGGTGGAAGATTTGTATAGAACAAATGTTTTTGGCATCAACTGTTGGTGTTCAGTATTGTCAAGATAGGAGAACATGGATTAAAGGCTGTGTGCTTTGTCAGGGCTAGCCACTCAACAGTATAAAAATTGGTTCTAGGTGCTTTGGTTGTATTGACTAATGTCAACAGTGGGAATGAGTATTTGCCTGTGATAAGTGGGTCGAGAACCCAGCCTACTCTGTCATATGCCAGGAACCCATACTAATGGTGTCAGGGGTGTATGTGCCTCTGCTGGCCAGCGTGTGCCTGCCATAAAGCCCAGCAGCCCTGGGTCAAAAAGCTACTGGCTGGCTGGTATCCAGTTGTCTATCTTGGGTTACCTGGGATAGCTCTGTTGAGCGAAAGCTGGATGTAAAAGCAATTGAGCGGCCAAATACAAACTAAGAATTGCTACATTTGATATAGGTTTACTGACAGGAAACAGCTTGGAAGTAGACAACATGATGGTAAGGAGGAGGCTGGACATGTTTTTTTATCCAGGAGTCAAGATGGAAGGGCAGTGCAGCTAAATCTCTTGGCTTGGGATCCAGAGCCTACTATTTAGTATAAGGATAGACTAGAAATGATGTGGGAATTGTGGTAATGGAGTGTCTTCAGAAGATAATGAGGGAGGTCATCATAATTAGTGCCAGACTCATGGCAATCCGTCTCCAGAGTAAGGAAAGGGCAGTATTCATAATATCAGCCTATGTCCCACAGCAGGGCTGTGATAAAAAGGAAAAGAGTGTATTCTGACTGTGTTTGCAGGACCTACTATATGAAGCAGGACAGCATGACTTGGTATTGATAATGGATGATCTGAATTCAAAAATTGGGACGAATAGAACAGGATATGAGAACTGCCTGGGTACATGTGGGTGGGGCAACAGGAATAATGAAGGCGAGGCCATTCTAGACTTCTGTCTGGCAAATGGATTGATGGTGGCCAGCACATAGTTCAGCAAGAGAGACAGTCACATGTTCACATACAAGAGTGGCCAACATGCAAATCAGGTAGACTTCCTCCTAGTAAGGAAAAGGCAATGGGGTAGAATCAATGAATGTAAAGTAATCTCCAGTGAAACTGTCAGCCCACAGCATAAACCACTAGTTGCCAAAATCAGCTGCCAGCAGGGGACAGAGAAGGCTCCAAGGCCAACAGAGACTGGACTGAAGACCTGCAAGTTGACTGGAGAGAAAGCACAAGAGTGCAAGGAATTACTCATGGCAGTAACATCTCAGGAAGAAGAGGAAATAGGTGGAGTTGAAGAAAAATGGCACTGTGTGAGGATTACAGAACGGATATGGAGATGAACTAGGTATGCAAATAAGGCACACAAGGAAAGCTGTGGAATGTAACAGTCCAGGAAGTCATCAAAAGATAGGAGCACAGGGAAAAGTGGGAGACAGAAAAGATGGGCCAGGCTAATGAGGAATACTGTTTAGCTAACAAAGAGGTTAAGAGAGGAGCTGAAATATATAACAAAGAATAAAGCATCAAAGGCACTCTACCAGCTTCTGGAATGTGATTCAGCAGATGACGCAAGGAAACTCTATCAGGTTGCAAGGCAAAGACAGAAAGATAAAGCATGTAGTCAAACACCCTTTGTAAGGGATGCCAGCAGCAACCTGCTTACCAGTCCACAGGGCATCAAAGGCAGATGGAAGGAGTACTTCCAACACCTTCTGAATGAAGAAAACTCCATAGAAGCTGTACTACCCCAGACAAGCCTATGATGAAAGAAGAGGAGGAGCCCACCCTAGAAGAAGTAACAGCACTAAGGAAAATGAAGTCAGGGAAAGCAGCAGGTTCAGATGGGGTCACAGCAGATGTGATCAAGATGTTGGGTGAGGTAGGGGAGAAATTGGTCCTGAGGATACTCATAGCTGTATTGAGAGACAGGTGTATTCCAGATGACTGGAAAATAAGCATACTAGTGCCAGTGTACAGGAACAAAGAGAACATCCACAACTGTGGGCAGCACATAGGTATCAAACTCATGCCACACTGCATGAGAGATGTGGAGAGAGTAATTGATGAATGAATTATCAGAGTAGCAGAAAGTAAGATGGGAGATGAACAATTTGGACTCAGATCAGAATTCAGCACAGCTGACCCAATGTTTGCAAAGAGACAGATAGTTGAGAAAAAACTAGAGATGAGGGAATGGTCCAACTCAGCATTCCCAGACTTAGAGAAAGCATATGACAAGGTCAGAAGAAAGCTGATTTGGGCAGTCCTGCAGAGGTTTGAAGTCTCAGAAACATTGGTAGAATTAGTGCAGGCTATGTACAAGGAGCTAATTACTCAAGTACCAACAGCATTCGGTCTCACAGAGGGTTTCCCAGTGGAAGTGGCTGTACATCAGGGTTCAACTCTGAGCCCTTTGTTGTTCATACTGGTTTTGGACTACATTTGCAAACAGGTTGGAAGGGCTTGATCAATAAAGCTGCTCTATGGAGACAATGCAGCATTACAGGCAAACTGTGAAGAAGAACTTCGGCAAGTAATTAGGGAATGGAATGCAAAGCTGAAGACACATGAGATGAAACTGAGGACAGATAAGACAGTTGTAATGGCAACAAAGAGGGGAAATCAGTGGAAGTTGGGAATTGAGATAGAAGGCAAAATAGTGGAACACAATATCTTTGGGGGGGTGAGGAGAAGGGAAGTCTGAATGAGAAGGTCAAAGCTAGAATCAGAGAGGCTGCATCCAACTGACACAGACTGTCAGGGGTAGTGTAAGACAGAAGAATGCCAAAGCTGAAAAGTAAAAAGTACAAAACAGCGGTATGACCAGTACTACTGCATGGTATAGAAACCTGGGCAATAAAGGCAGAACACCTGAGGAAGCCAGTAGTGATGGAGATGAAGTGCCTGAGACAAGTGGTAGGATGCACACTATGGGACAGATGCAGAAATAAGGACATCAGAACAGAAACCAAAGTAGCCCCAGTTACAGAGAAGGTCAAAGAGAATAAATTATTGTGGTTTGGGCACAAGCAGAAAATAGAAGACAATCTGATGAAGAAGATTTGGGACAGACAGGAAAAAGGCCAGAGGAAAGGGTCTATATTGAATGATCGAACTTTCAGAAGTTCGACTGTCATATGGTCGACACCATATGATCGAATTTTTGAAAGTTTGAATGTTTTAACGGAGATCTCTGTACAGACCGGAATGGGAAGAGTTCCCTTTTCTGCACTGTAGTGTGAACTCAGAGATGGTATATTTAAAGAGCGGGGGGGGGTGTGCAGGGGGGCTTGGCCCCTGCTTAAAATGTTCAGGTAGGTTATCTGTGTTGTTTATTTTTTTATTAGATTTTCGAACTTTTAAAAGTTCGATCATATTGATGTCGACCATATGACACTCGAACATTTGAATGTTCAGTTATCTAATAGAGACCCAAGAGAAATCAAGGACATCTAGCAAAGAGGTGGATGAATTGTGTGAGAGAAGACCTGCCACAGTCAGACATGATTGTCAAAGAAGGTAGAAGAGTATCATTGAATCATGAGAGATGGTGACAGTTGATACAACACCCTGATACCATGTAGAAAATGGGAAAAGGGGTTGCTGATGACAATGATGATGATGAACTCTATAAATAAAATTGTATTTTTCTTTTCTTTTTTTACACATCAGTAAGGGTTAAATGCCAACTGCCACTGCTTGTTTATTTAACCATTCAAACCTCTGGCACCCTCATCTGCAGAGTAGAAAGGTGTCACATTTTTTTCCAGAATTTAACACGCTTTTGAGGGTCAGGGCAGTAACAAGCTGTGAAAGTGCTATGCAGTTCAACTTCATTATAATTCCTCTGTATGGTTTTACCCACCTTTATTTTATGATATCACATGTCAACAGCATCAGATACTTTGCAGTGCAGGTATGCCATGGGCCAGTGCCACAGATTAACTCATGGTGCCAGTTGTTCCAGGGATTCCACCAATAGCTGGAAGTAACCATCTGAGCAACATCTGTGTACTATGAACTAATAGATACTACACCCACAAAATCAAACCAGTATACCCTTTTTGCAGCCCCATATTTACTTCATATATGAATGTGAAATATACATTATGGGCTGAAAACAAGATGGCTGAAATAAGCACTTAAGAGGGGTTTCCTTTCTCTCAAAGTAGTGCAGCACTGGAGCTAATCATATGAAATATTGTTGTAAAGGGGGTGTAGCCCTCCCCCTGTGTGAGTGTAGGAGGACTTTGACTTCCATTGATTACCTTATTTGATTGCCTGCCTTCATCTATGTTGTCTCACCAGGAATGTTTTTGATTTTTGGTCTGGTAGCTTTTTTTTCCCACCTAACCAGACCTGCGTAGTTTGATGTCATATCGTATTTTCTTTCCTAGAGTTTTGGCTTTTTTGTTATCCATATTCCATTAATATTGACAGAGAATGAAAATGCACCCTTTAGTAAAACAAGCAAAGGTGTCCAATCTGGTTGCATGCACAAAGTATTGTTTGTTAACTGCATTCATTCCTTACTTCCTTGTGTACTGCAGTTCTGTAGCTTAGTCAGCAGGACTTAAGTAGTAATGGATACCACAACAGCCTTTTCTCCCTCCCTCTCTTCCTCTAAAGTAGAAAATTAGATTATGAGTCGATGAGGCCTACTACCCTTAGCTTCATTGTTTAGTAACTGAGGTGCGTCTCAGAACTTCGATCTCTGTCAAACTGACCAGAATTCACTTTTATTGTAATACTGTGATGCCAGTTTCCTGGAGGGCAAGCCAGGTGGTATATATGTTCCTGTATTAACTGCATTAAGAATTAGTCCGGTAGACATTCTTCATCCACATCCTGAGTCAGAGGTGGTATAAAATATTAAGACTTTACACCATTTCAGGAAGTAGGGAAGTGCATTATTCACTTGCATTCTAATAATCCCAGAGTAGAGTCTCAGACCAAAGTAAAACAGAGAATGTCATGCTTAAGTAGAGATGGCAAAGAATATCATGCATAATTACAGATGTAATTATATGGGGAGAGCAATTGGTTTTATTCCCAGATACAAAAAAAGAACATACATTTGGGTGCTAATATGCTAAGCTACCTTTAATAGAAGTGGACTGTGCAAACAGATTTTAGAAGGAAATAAATACTGAAGCAAGTAGGTTTTCTAACTACTCACTAATTAACTTTCTCATTCGCTGCATATAGCCAGCCAAAGGAAGCATTAGCTTACTGCTAGTACATGCCAGGTTATGATGCAGTTTGGGGCTAACTTCAAGTGAAATTAATTTTACTAATATCCATAATCAGCTTACCAACAGGGAAAGTTAAGCTTGTTTCAGTCCTGTCAATATGGCCATCTTACGTAGCATAGATTTGTTCAGGTTATTGGTTTATTTGTGGTTCATTTTAAGTTTGTTTGTTAGTGTTCTAAAATGTGTTTGAACAATTCATGCTTTATTTCAGTAGAATCCCTTTTAATTCATTCCACTCCCAACTCCAAATACATTTGGATGCCTTGAAAAATAGAACTTTGTACAGACTAAAATTACACGAGGTAAAATCACTTACATATCAACTTCATGGCGATAACCGGGGTGGTACTCATCCATGGAACATTGTATTATTTCAGGTGCTAGGTATCCAGGTGTCCCACACACCTCTGTAAAAAAAAAAAGTTAGTTAGATCTTTTATGTATTTAATTGTAAGAAATGTTTAACATTTATCAAGCTCCAGCCTGTCCACAGCATTGGCAACCATTTAAAAAAAGTAGGACAACAAATAACAGTTTTCAAGAAACTGTATTGAGCTATAGTTACTAAAATATTCAGACACTTGCTTTATACTTTTAGGTGGCCATGTGTTGTGCATCATAATTTTAACTTAAATTGTAATACCAGGTCTGCAATCACATTTCTCAGTTAGGCATAGAGTCTGTATTTTATTGAACATAAGCTATATGGATGGCTTTGCTACTAAAATATTTCCAACTATCATAAAGTTCATTGTCAGCCACTTCTAATACATAATGAACTGGACTCTCCCTTCCCCAGTATTGCTGAATTGTATAGGACCTTTAGCACAGGACTTGAGTTTATCATCTCTGTAACTTCAGTTTTGTGGAGAACAGACTGTTTGTTTTGCCTGTAAGTTGGCTTAAAATTTGTAGTTGAGCCTTGCATTTTTGTATTTATTCTACAAATGTAAGGAAGTGCCATATTTAGTTCCTTCCCTTGTGAAGGAAGGAAATCTATGTTATACTGTGAGAGAAGTGGCATTGTCCTTCAAGATTTCTTACACTAATGCTGTTTTTTTTCATTATTTGAACCATGTGTTTATCACATTTCTTGAAATGTAGTAACTAGAAATTACTGTTTGTGTATGCATCTGTGTGTGTGTGTGTGTGTGTGTGTGTGTGTGTGTGCGTGCGTGCGTGTTTAACTCCTGATGGTCACATTTGACTTAATCGTTTTTTGCTAGGCTTAAAGAATGAATTTACTCTTGAGGTTTCACTTCATCTTATAAGAATACTTCTGACTGCTTTAATGTAATTTTGAGATTTTTCAGATTAAATACTTTTTTCTTCTGGATACACCGTCTTATAGTGAACATTTTTTTAATTACATTTTCTTGCTCTACTGTAAAATATTGGAAATTTGCATTATTTGAAACAGAGTACTTGTTGGTATCCATTTAATGGTTGTACCTTTGAATTCGTATTTCCTGCTGCTAATATAGTTTGGCATTTTTTTACTAAAATGCACTGAAAAGGGCTATATTTGTTTCTCTTAATGTTAGTTTGTTTTTTATCCTTCTGTTTATGTGGTTCTTCATGTGTCCTACTTCCTTGAACTTCTGCTAACCCACAGCAGAGCTGGGGGTGGGCTCCACATTGCCTTTCCAGATTATCCTACTTACTCTACTCACTGATCAGGGTGCTTACTGCTTACCTTCACCAGTACCCTGTTTCTTGTCTTTTACAGTCTTCCTAGTGAAACTAACACTATGCTATTTTCTTTCCTTTCCTTTTACTTTATTAACACACTACTTAACTTCTGTTATTACTCCTAGTTTCCAGCTCTACATGCTGTCATCTGCAGTCTTTTTTTTTCTTAATTTCAGTCTATTTTCCTTTTGTTTTATCCTTCCATCTCCTACATTCTAAGGGTGTCTATGCTCACAATGGCTCTTCTAAATTACAAACCTCTACTACTTTGTTCTTCTCACACTTTTGTCCACCTCCCTTACCTCCCTGCAGCTGACCATTAGCTGCCACCAGCTCCTTTCCTTACTCACCAGGACTACTGGACCTGCCTTGGCCTCTCCTGGGCAATGTCTGGTGCTGGTGAGGAGATCGAGGATACTAGTTCAGTGTCATACTGTTGCTGGAAAGTGTGCCCTAACCTCCATCATCATGCAGCAGCCTTGCAAACTCCACAATGACTGCCTTCAGGAGGAGCTTGTGTGCTTCCATGGAAGTGCGATCTACTGACCAATTTGTGCACTCTTTGTAGTGTGGAGCACTCCAGACTCTAAATGCTGCCATCACAGCAAGCTTGGGCAGCTTCCCTCCCCCCAGATGGGCAAGTTGGCTTTGTAGGCTCACTCACATCCTCCCCACCTGGTTTCTGCAGCACCCATGTCACAAGTCTAACACAGGTCATCGGTTTGTAATATGGGTTTATCCTTCTGGACAGCAGGGCTGTGTTATTCTTCTCATACTTCTTGCCTTTTTTCCTCAGAAATTACATTTGATATCAGCTTTAATCACATATGTTGTCACATTAGCTTTTTAAAAGTGACATTTTATTTTCTTCCTGTCTCCATACCCTGGTGGTGGACCTGTCTTATCTACTTTTTCAGTTACTCTATAATCCTAAGCCTTTGGCACCTTGGATATTATATTTCATCGCAATCACTACACAGCTCTCCTGCATCTCTGTGATATCAATGCCTTTATTTAGAAGAAACATTTATCTTTTTGGAAATATTGAAAACTACCATGGTCCATTTTCTTTCATCTGTTCAGTGTACTTTCATGTCTTTATGTAGCCCACCCTCAATATTTATTTAATCAACCCTGCTTCAGTGCTTGAAGTAATACACATAACATAATTAAAATGTTCTTTTCGTAATGAATCTATAAGTACCAGCTCTCCTGCCTTACCTGTTTCTTAACTGTTTGTTTTGTCTCAAGATTATGAGGACATTCCTCTTCTCCACTTGGTGATTAAAAGCTAGCATTTTTAAATCCATTGTTGGTGGATGTTATCAACAGTTTTAAATCAATATGTGAAACGGACATCAGAGAGATTATATCAACCCCCCCCAAAGAAATATTTCAATCTGTCAGTGGAAGAGAGGAAGGTCTTCATGATTTTGAGACATAAAGTACAGCTAAGAATTATGAAAGTATATAAGGGAGGGGTATATATGTGTTTCCCCTTCTGATTGTTGGATATATTTGCTTTCTTGCTGAATTTTGGAATATTATAGAGAACTCTCTCTTGTTTCCCATAAATTACTATATGGTCATACCTCTGAGGGTCTCATCTGACTTTAGATGGCAGGAGAAACCAAAGTCTGTGAGCTTGATGTTCATATTGTCATCTAGCAGAATATTTTCCGGCTTTAGGTCACGATGAACAATGTTTTGTGAATGGAGATAGTGGACCACTTCTAGTAAGGATCGCATGATCTTCCTGTAAGGATACACAACAAAGAATGTGGCATTGATACACTTAGACTTCATAGGCCATATCTAGCTCAAGACAAGATACATGTGTGGTAATTAGTTACAGAAACATGTCAGAAACAGTCACCCTAACCCATCCCTAGATACTATAATGTTCTACACTTTCAGGCTTAAAATTCTTTATTTACAACTCCTGAGGTATATTTATTGTTTAGCCTTCTAGAAATATCTTAAGGTTTCGTTTTTTAATATGTGGCAGAGAAGATGAGATATAAATATAAATTTCACGAGGCCAGATAAAAGATGGACTGCAGAATCTCTAATATTAGAAGTTTACCTGATGCTTTCATGACCCACTAGTTTGTGAGGAGAACAGTTCTTGTTTAGTAAAACTATGGAGAAAGGTACCGTGTTCAAAAGGTGAGAAAAAAAACTAACAAATACTGAAGAAGTCAAAGGAGAACTAGATGGAGAAAAATACAGATTGAGGGAAGATGGTGCCTTTAATGTTGCCAAATCAGAATATGAGAGCTGGTCCTCTTTATAACATATATACAAGCACTACTGGACTGAAGGTGGCAGACCATTAAAAATCTGTAAAGGCACATAAGGATACAGAGGAGTTAGCATCAGAAAGTGGAAGTTACTGCTGGTTAGAGGATTTGTAAAAAAGTACATATCTAATGTTTTACTTGTACAGTAACTGACCCTGCACACCACCGCACCACTTATGCTTATTTCTTCCTTGCAGAATTCAGTGACTTCCCTGCAGAGATCACCAGAATCCGAAGCAAGGGGCAGTTACACTCAAAGTAGTGGAATTATAATTATTGTGTAAGGTAGTACTAATATCAATAAAGCCAGATTTTCTGATATTTCTGTTCTCATTCTTTTTTTGACATCACTTTGTTATTACCTTAATAATAGGACTGTTAGATCAGTAGCCATTTCATTCATTGATAGTCAGCTGTGCGGTTTTTGGCCAATTCATTGCAAATAGCAGTTCCTCTGAAAGGGTCTTGGCAAGAGGAATTTCACTTTCCCTTCATGTTGCAGGGGCACTGCAGCTGATTAGAACAGTAGCAGACACAAATAGGTGGGAGGGGAGCTTTGACCCTCTCCATACACATAAGGATAGAAGCACAGTGAAAGCAGTTCTGAAGATGTGGCTTTCAGTGAGACTGAATCTGTTCATTTTGTTTTCATGAAACGGTGAAACTGACATGAATAATTTTCATACAGAGAGTTCAGTAGAGAGTCTGCCTGCATGTTTGTTAGTTTATATATATATATATATATATATATATATATATATATATATATATATATATATATATTTACTATCAAAATATCAAAAATAACTTCGACAACCATGTTGCTGAAATTCATAACATCAAAAGTCATTTAAACTAACTCACATTAATTGATGTTCATTACTCTGTAAAATAGCTGCAGTCGGCCATACAAATGTCATACAAACATTTGTCATCGTAACGATGTGACGTCAATATAACTGTGTGTAATTTGAAGGAGTGCACAATTTAAAAGGACAGCTACATTATTTTGAAGACAGCAATAGTTGGATGTAGAAGACTGAATGTCTGCACATAATTGGTGAGTAAAACAGAACCATGCACTGTGCAAAACTGCAATATAATTAGATATGTAAACATACTTTCATATGTATTCTATATGTAGGTTATATTAAAAAACTGAATATTCGGACATCAGAGACACAACCCCAGGCATAGTAGGATCCACGTACACCGCCACCGAAACCCAGAAAGGCAAAAAGTTATTAAATATTGATGGCTACCAGTACTACTTAGAAAGAAGTAGAGGTAGCAGAAACTACTGGTGTTGTATAAAAAAATAAAGGATAAATGTAAGGGCCATTGTGTAGGGGAATCTATAACCGAAGGTGAAAGGCTGCTGAAAACTACTGGCCATTTTCATGGTCCTAGTTTAGAAAGGTATGAGGAAGCGCAAGTTTCCTGTAGTATTAATAGATGTGCTGGAATAAGTCATGAGGATCCTTGCAGAATTGTATCTGAGGTAATGGCAAGCACCTCAATAGATGCAACGACCACGTTATTAATACAGATACCTTGAAACAGACTGTGCGAAGACTTCACAGAAAGTATAGAGAAGTTCAAGGCTCTGAAAGGATTATACTGAAGGATTTAACATCCAATATGTTGCCACTTAAGTCAGGGTCATTCTTAATAAGTCGCGGCGAATGTAGCGATAATACTCCACCAGCTGTCATTATCACAACTGTAACTAACTTGCATACACTATGTTCCAGTGAAGTAATTCTAATAGATGGTACATTCCCATTAAACACCCGAGAATGTAAGCAGCTTTATACTGTGCATTGTAATTTACAGGGAAATATCACTGGTAAGGTATTTCCAACAGTATATGGTGTACTTACATCTAAATCCGAACAAATGTATGATTATTCTTAGAAATTGTTATTGCAACTATGTCAGGAGCATGGGTTGTTGTTCAAGCCTGCAATAGTATTGAGTGATTTTGAAAAAGCTGCAGTGAATAGTGTGAAATGAAATCTTGTAGATTCCCATGCATTAGGATGCTGGTTTCATTTCTGTCAAATCATTTGGTGGCAAATACAGAAATTGCGGCTCACTGTAGAATTTGGTAATGATATCCACTTTATGTCTTTCTTTAAACAAATACCATTATTAGCATTTGTACCACCAAATGATGTTATGGAAACATTCCAACTTATTCAGGGTGAATGCCTGCGCATGGAAAACCTTTATGTGAGTTTTTTAAAACTAATTATTTGGTGGGCAGACCATGGAGAAGTGGCATGAGGCAGTCTTTCACTGATCACATTTCACCACTATTTGACGTTGCTTTTTGGAACCAATCACATACATGTACCATGGGATATCTACACACTCAAAATAGTGTTGAGGGCTGGCATAGGAGGCTGAGGAGTTTGCTTGTAAAGAAACAACTGATGTTATGTGATCCTATCTCGCCTACATTCTGACTGATGGGCTCGGAGCCGATCCCTCGGCTCCGACTCGGCACGCTTATGCTATAGAGCGAGGCCTCTAATTGGCTGAGCTATCTTTATCCCAGGATGCACCACCACTAATCCCCCAGATCTCGTTTCCCGCTTACAGAGCTTGGACGTGGTCTCAACATTGGCTGGGCTAAGTACTATATTAATAGTCTCTTTTCCTGTCAGTAGTTCTCTCTTTTCAACCCAAAAGCTGTTTTAACGGCTATTTTTTGTGTATGAGTGTGTCTCTTGCTGTTTTATGAAATTTTGCTTTAATTTTCCTGTCAGAGAAGGTTCCGTTTCAGTTAGAGGGGCCTTCCCCTGTACTAACTACCTTAGTGGTTGTGTGTGGGTCAAGTACCCATTTAAGTTAGAGGGTCTTGACCCTCCTTGTTTTATTCCCTATCTTTCTGTGTCTTCAAAAAAAAAAAAAAAAAAAAAAAAAGTTTCTTTCAGTTTATATTCTGAGTACGGGCATATTTAGTTGTACCTGTCCTAAAACTGTTTAAAGTTTACTGTTGTGTTCTGTTTTTTCTGCATTAACTATGTCTAAAGAACATAAACCCTCCGGGTTTAAAAAGTGCACGAGGTGTGGGTTTAAAATGTCCATAACGGATGACCACTCCTCGTGCGTCTACTGTCTTGGCGCCAAACATCTCCAAGAATTGTGCAGTGTATGCCATGCGTTTTCCTCCCGAGTCCTCCAGGAGAGGAAAAACAAATGAATCCTTAAAGGATTAATCAAGCCTTCTTTCGAGGAGGCTTTATCTTCCTCTCCGTCTCCTTCTAAGAAGAGGAAAGCGCCGGCTCCGACCAGTCAGTCGGAACCGACGGCTAAAAAAGGTAAGCAGACTTCTCCATCGGCTCCACGGACTTCGGAGCCGAGGTCGGAACAGTCTGCCTCGATGCCTCCTACCTCGACCCCTCTGGTTTTGGAGCCGAGGTCTGGAGCATCGAGAGGCGGGTCACCCTCATCGGCTCCACTGATATTGGAGCCGATAAGGGTCATCGGCTCAGACACTTCCCCCTCGGAGCCGAAGTCCTTATCGGCGCCGAGGGAAATTTCCTTGAAAGTTTCCTCAGAGCCGATAATTGTGGAGTCCTTTCGGAGCCGGTCCCTGAGCCCTTCGGAGCCGATGGAGAAATCGGTTCGGGCCCGATCGGTATCCTCGAGATCTTCCAGGATGTCTGATTCGGACATCGACAGGGTACTCCTTCGACTCTTCCAGTCTCTGGTGTTCCAAAAGATGGTTTCGGCTCCAGCCCATTTGGCTTCGGAGCCGATGGTCCACTCCCTTACAGTACTTCCTCCTCCAACAGCTTCGGCACCGTTGGAGCAGGTGTTGGTGGAACCAGTGGAGGTGTTAGGGTCAGGCCCGACCCTTGCTCCGACTCCGGCTCCTGGGTCGGAGTTCAGTGCACGGACTTCTTCCTTCGGCCCTGGGGGGAGGCTTCGGGATTGATTCCTTCGGTCCCAAGTCTCCCTCTTGGTGCGTCGGTGGCGGGAGTACCGTCCACTGTCGTGGCCACGGAGGGGGGTCCTTCCCAGGATTCTGGTGGTCCCGCCTTCAGGGCTATGAGGAGTGCTCTAGCCAAATCTTCTTTGGCTACCTCCACAGTTTCCCCAGCTCCTTCCCTACATTTGGAGACTGGGTCATTGGCAGTTCCCCTGTCAGCAGACAGCGGAGCCCCTGGGCCTCAGGTTACCCCCGCTGGGGTTTCTCCCCCTCCTGGAGGTCCTTCTGAAGCCTCTTCGGAAGAACCTCCCAGGAAGAAAACATGCAAGAGGAAGCATGTTGACTCCCCTGACGAGTCTTTGACATCTGACACCGATCTCGATGATGCAGAGGGGTCCCCCAAGTCGTCCTCGGATGATGTCTCCTTTGCAGACATCCTAGAAGCCCTAAAACAACGAGGCGGCTGGCAGTCCAAACCTCCCTCTGCTGATGAGTCGGTGTTCCTGAAGGCCTTCGGGGCTAAGCCCTCCGCCTCCTGGGTGTCTCCGCCCTTCGACGAGCTCTTGGATTTGATCTGTCGGGCGGGAACACCCGGACTCTGTGGAACCGGTGCCTGCTCGTCCAAACAAATTTCTTTCAGCACCCCAGATAGAGAGTTCCTCACGAAAGGTGTGGCTGTGGATGCTATGGTGGTGGCATCTGCTACACAGCAGGATGTAGCAGAGGCTTCTACGTCCGTCCATCCTCCTAATAAGGAGTCTAGGAGCATGGATCGGTACGGCAAGCGCACCCTAAGTTCAGCGGCCTTTACTTTGAGGTCTCTGAACTACCTAACGCACTTTACGAGATTCCAGAGGGATCTGATTAAGGAGCTGTCCGATACCCTCTTAGGTAACCTGCCTGAGGAGCTGGCCCAGACGGTCGGATCTCAGCTGGCTACAATGTCATCCATTTCGAACTCGTCCATGAGGCTCATCTCGTATGCGGCCGAAGGGGCGAGTAGAGCAGCAGTACAGGCATTGCTCTCGGAGGCAAGCCTGGCTCCACCTGTGTCATTTCGCGGAGGCCTTCAAGTCTTCATTCGCCGACGCCCCCTTTGATGGGTCCTCCCTGTTTGGGCCCAAGGTGAAAGACACACTTACCTGCTGTGAACAGGAGGGTAAGACCCTGACTGCCGTAGGGGCACGATTTTCCACTCCCTTTCGGCCTTATCCCAAGGCTAAAAGAGGAGGGAAGATGTGGTTCCGGAGATCGCAGAAGTCTTACCCCTCTCAGCAGGAAGGTTCCCCCTCCAGAGGCAGAGGAGGGGGAAATTCATCAGGAAGACACCATCCCAGAGGCGGCAGAGGCCCCTGCAACACTGGAGACCGCGAGTCCTTTCGTGGCTCTTCAACCTTTCATAGTCCCTGAGGGATTGCCCGACTGTGCTGCTCCGGAGCCAGTCGGGGGTCGTTTTTCGAAGCACCTAAAGGCCTGGGAAGGGATCACTCAGGACCGATGGGTGCTTCGAATTATCGCCGGAGGTTACTCCATTCCATTCTGTTGTCCCCCCCCTCAGTCCAAAAGAATCCCGGACCCGCCACCCAGTCAACGGGATACCGCAGCCATAGAAATTTCAAAACTGCTGCAAAAAGGAGCCATCCAACCGGTCCCCGCAGACCAGATCGGATTAGGGACTTACTCAAGATTCTTTTTAGTGCCAAAAAAGACCGGGGACTTGAGGCCCATTTTGGACCTCAGCAACCTAAACCGTTCAGTCAAGAAGTCCAAGTTCCGAATGGTCACTTTACAAACCATTCTCCCGTTGTTGGAGAAAGGTGTTTGGATGTGCTCCATAGACCTCAAGGACGCGTATTACCATATCAAAATACATCAAACGTCCAGGAGACACTTGCGCTTCAGCCTAGGAAGCAGTCATTTTCAGTTCCATGCGCTGCCCTTTGGTCTCACCACAGCCCCCAGGGTGTTCACCAAATGCTTGGCAGTAGTGACTGCTCACTTGAGGAGTCTAGGATTCCAGGTGTTTCCGTACCTAGACGACTGGCTTCTAACTGCCACCTCCAAGCATCTACTTCTACGGAGCCTGCAAGCCACAACATCACTGGGCAATTCCCTCGGAATCACCTTCAATTGGCCAAAGTCTGTGTTACGGCCATCTCAAAGAATAAGATTCATAGGGGCAGAGATAGATTCAAACCAGATGCGTGTCTATCTACCTGCAGACAGAATTCAGATCATACAAAATCAGGGTCGAGCCTTACTCCCCAGGTCCAAAGCCCCAGCCAGAATGGTCATGCAACTATTGGGATTGATGTCTGCCACAGTTCTGCTAGTTCCCTTGGCAAGGTTACACACGAGAATCCTCCAGTGGCTTCTTTCAACTCAGTGGTCCTTTCAGGAACTCCCTCTCAATCATCTAATATGGATCACAGAATCTTGCAGACGGGACCTTCGCTGGTGGCTAGTGTCTTCCAATTTGGATCGGGGACGACCCTTTGTTCTTCCTCCTCCGGCGGCCACTTTGACCACGGATGCCTCCCAGATGGGGTGGGGGGGGCATTCCCTGGGCAGGTCAGTCCAGGGCAAATGGCATCCGGAAGAGACCTCTCTCCACATCAACATCCTAGAAATGAGAGCAGTACTCCTGTCCCTTCAAGCCCTTCACTGTTACCTCCCTCAGGGCGTAATTGCTGTTCACTCGGACAACATGTCAGTTGTCTGGTACCTGAACAAGCAGGGAGGAACCAGATCCTATCCTCTTTGCAGAGAAGCGATGAGGGTCTGGGAATGGGCAATCTCAACCAAATGCTTCCTAGTGGCTACTCACATACCGGGCAAATCCAATATCATAGCCGACAGATTGAGCAGAACCATCCTCTCTCCTCACGAATGGTCTCTGAACATGACTATTACAAGACAGATTTTCAGCGAATGGGGAGTTCCGTGCTGCGACCTCTTCGTGACTCCTCTGAATGCGAAGTGCAAAGAATTTTTCTCCCTAACCCCGGCTCCGGGGAGGAGCCCTATGGACACGTTAGTCCATCCTTGGCCCACCGGCCTGCTTTATGCCTTCCCTCCAGTTCCTCTCCTACCCAGGGTAATTCAGAAGGCATCTCTCTTAGGGAGCAAGATGATCTTAATTGCTCCTTACTGGCCTCGTCAAGTCTGGTTTCCCTATCTTCGGAAAAATGCTCTGGAAGGTCCATGGTTCCTGGACCAGGTCCCAGACCTACTGATTCATCAGTCGGGACTACTACACCAGTCCCTACACACATTAAAGTTGATGGCCTGGCTCCTCCTCTTCCGACCATAGTCAGGAGACATGCACTAGACCCAGATGTAGTGCACATATTGTCTTCAGCCCACAAGTCTGCTACGAAGAAACTGTATTCTAGCAAATGGAAAAGGTTTTCTATCTGGGCTCAACTCCGGGGCCTGGACCCCATTTCTACTCCCGTGGCAGAAGTACTCAAGTTCCTGACCTCTCTTTTCAACCAAGGCTCTTCTGTTTCTACCATCAAAGTACAATTGGCAGCGATTTCTAATTTTCATGAATCCATAGACCCACCCTGAATGAGCAACAGGTTGTGTAAGACCTTCTTGAAAGGTGCTGCTCTATTAAGACCTCCGATTTCTCATCCTGTACCTCCGTGGGATCTCGATATAGTATTACGTGCCTTGACTTCTTCCCCCTTTGAACCTGTGATCTAAAGTTTCTATCATGGAAGACAGCCTTTCTAGTGGCAATTACTTCAGCCAGAAGGGTTTCAGAACTTCAAGTGAAACCCCCGTATTTGGTTTTTCATACAGACAGGGTTTCCCTCAGACTAAATCCTTCTTTTGTTCCTAAAGTCTGTTCTACTTTATGCTTACAACAGTCATTAGAGCTCCCAGTTTTTTTCCCAAAATACTCCAATAAAGCGGAATTTATTTTCCACACACTAGATGTCCACAGGCAGTTACGTTTTTATTTGGATAGGACCAAACAATCAAGAAAGACAGATCAGTTGTTTGTGTCCTTTGCAGAGAACAAATTGGGCAACGCGGTCACAAAGGTCACCATTGCCAAATGGATCAGGGACTGTATTACTCAAGCTTATATTTATTCTAACAAAGAGCTTTCCACCTCTGTCAAGGCTCATTCTACAAGGGCTATGGCTACTTCGGTAGCATTTCATTCTAAGCTTGCTATTGGTGACATTTGTGCTGCGGCTACGTGGTCTTCCCCGCACACCTTCATTTCTCACTACAAATTAGATGTGGCATCTAGAGGACGAGCTTCATTTGGTTCCACAGTGCTCAGGAGTGTTTTCCAATGAGCCACCCGGGATTTAGGTGCTAAGGACGCTGTCCCATCAGTCAGAATGTAGGCGAGATAGGATCACATAACATCTTTTAGTTATGTACTCACCATAACTTCAGATGTTTGGGATCCATCTCGCTACATTCTAATAACCCACCCTCCTTCCCCTTCCTTGGAGATCAGAGGATATCAGAAGGTCCGAATCCTGTTGTTTCATCTTGAAACATCTAACAATGTTATATAATCAAGCTGTGCATGTGTGCATGAATGCGGACAAACAAGATCTGGGGGATTAGTGGTGGTGCATCCTGGGATAAAGATAGCTCAGCCAATTAGAGGCCTCGCTCTATAGCATAAGCGTGCCGAGTCGGAGCCGAGGGATCGGCTCCGAGCCCATCAGTCAGAATGTAGGCGAGATGGATCCCAAACATCTGAAGTTATGGTGAGTACATAACTAAAAGTTTTTACATGATGTGCTACATGTTATACACTTGGAACAGAACCATGTTGAGGATATGCGGGTAAGAATGATGAGTTGTTTACCTTCATTGCCAAAACGTAGATGCCTTGTTGACAGGGAGGAGGTATTTCTTCGATTGCTTCAAAAGATAAATGATTTCTCCCCTAAAGGTTTTGTGGAACATGTTGCTAAACATTGCAGCTTTTACGATTTTTATGTACATTTTGTACATATAATTTCAGCAATTCATCTTTGTCAAATGAGTAATTAGTTAAACAGTTCTATATGACCGGACAACTGTTAATGGAAAAGCAGCAAGATTTTTGTACGGAATATGTTGGGAGTATAGTACTATTGCAGTGTTTTGGTTTCTTGTTCAAGGAGACTACAGGGATATTTCACTGTCACTTGAGAATATTGCGGTGTTTCTATAATGCAATTTACAATTTATGTTGTAATGGTTTGCACAGCTTGGGACTATCGGTTCACAGTTTGCAGGACTTAGCAAGTGTAAAAAAAAAAAAGTCGACATTAATATTGACAAGGAAATTTCAAATTTTTGTGTTGATCTTATTACCTACTTAATATGCATGACGTCGATCTTATGCATCGGCATTTTCAACTTTCATACATTCGATTTTCATTTTTTGATAGTAAACTATATATATGTATATATATATATATATATATATATATATATATATATATATATATATATATGTGGGCTTATTTTATTTAGACAAACATTCAACATATTGAACATGTTTGTTGCCAGTATGAGATCAAAATCTCATATTTTTGAAAATTGATGGTTTCTGAGTGTAGAAGGTCGGGTCTATATTAGATCAGCGAACGCTTAAACAAGCGAACTCTGATTGATCAACCTTATTTTAGTGAAAGTTAGAAATATCAAAGCAACAGAAGCCCAAATTTTTTCCTAGGGAAAGAATTCAGTTGTCCGTTTCTGTTGCTTCAGTATTTTCAGTGCTGTGGTGGAAAGTTACGGGTCGGATTCAGGTAAATGTGCGATTGTGTGGATGTGAGTGTTAGGGTGGGTTAGGTGAGTTAGGGTTAGAGCTCGGGTTAGGTATGTGTGTGATTGTGTGGACATGAGGGTTAGGGCAGATTTAAGTGAGTTAGGGTTAGGGAGCGGGTGAGGTGAGTGTGCGATAGTGACAGACCTTAAGGTTAGGGTTTGGATTAAGGTAAGTGGATAGTTAGTGGTGTGTGCATAGTTTAGTGTAGGGTTAGGTGTCAGATTTTAGGTGTATGGGTGTGGATTTCTGTTTGTTTGGTGTGCTTGTGTTGTGTGTATGTATTTTGTATCAGCGATTTTTTTTCCCTAGGAAAAAAATTGCTGATCTGACAGTTTGAGATTGTAAGCTTTCACTTACATAATGTCGATTAATCAGCATTCGCTTTTTTTTTTTTTTTTTTCAAAACAGGTTTATTGTTTTAACATATAAGAGAAATATCATAACAATTTTATACAAGTAATTAAAAATAGGTATTATTATAATATTCAACAAAACAACTAAAGTGTTTACAAAGACATCCACTACAATCAGATCAATTAATTAAACTAAAATACCATGCTATTGAAATTAAAATTTTTTTAACAAATTTTGTAAATTATCCCATACAATAAAATAAGATGTTTTTCTATTTGTTCTAGTCCTAATTGTGTTTATTTCCATATGGCACACTATATTCATAACAATTTTAAATTCATTGAGCGAAGGAGGTGTATCTGAAATCCAATTTCTAGTTATTATTTTTCTAGCCACTGCTAGAATAGACCATAACAAGGGAAGCTTAACCTTTTAACACTTTGAGGTACAGGTGTGTTGAATAATATAAGAGATTTAGAAATAATGAAATTATCTGTAAAAGAGCCTGCAAAAATTCATTAATTGACTTCCAGTATTCTTTCAATTTTATACAGTCATAAAACATATGAGCCTAGTCAGCATTAATTTCTACATTACATCTCTTACATAGATTATCTTTATTATTTATTTTATTCATCATCAAAGGTGTATAAAAGATCTATGTAAAATTTCCATGTATAAAGTCTCCAGACAATGGAAGACGTAGTTCTATAAGCAGATTCCAATATATATTGTTTATCTTGTTGATTTGGTGGGTCCCCATTAATAGAAGTGAAATAATTCCAGTATGAATCTACACTGTAAAAAGTTTCTTGTCTGATAACTTTATGTATGTATGAAAGTTTACCTTTATCAGAAACTTTATGTTGTAAATTTAATATCAAGTAATCAATCAGTGTTGGAATAGATTCTTTAACAGTTATAGACATTAAATCTATTTTATTAATGAGATGTTGTCTAAAGGTCTGAACCTCTAACCAGCAAGTTTCTCTTAGATCAAATTCTTGTTTTAAGAAATCTAGATTTTTAACTTTCTTATCAGATATCAACTGATACCAGTACTTTAGATCATTATCTATAGCTAAATGAGTTCCTTCAGAAGTAGATGACAAAAGCATACCCTGAGTATACATTATAGGAAATACAATAAAATTCCATTCCTATACTTAGGGTGCATGAATATAAAGTTATGATAACTAATAATAATATTTAATGGGTAACAAACCATATGTTTAGGTGTAATAGGTGAAGTACAAAATTCCTTTAGTAACCATAACATGGAGTTATTTACAATCATATTTTTATGTGTTAAGGAGATTTTCATGAAGTGTATACTAATTAGCTCCCAATAATCTTTCCATTTTGTGACATATGACTGATCTATTAATAAAGTAATAACTTTTACAATAGAAGAGATAGTATATAAATTAAAGTCTGGAAAAGAAATACCGCCTTGAGACCAGCTATTAGTATGTTTCTTTAATGCAGTCCTAGGTCTATTAGGTGCCCATAAGAAATTTAACATTAGTGTGTTCAGTTTCTTGATAATTATTTTGTAGGTGGAAGTATTATTGATTGTATTAAGTATAAAATCTTGGGGAATATTATCATTTTAATAATTGTAAGTCTCTCCTCCATAGTAAAAAACATATTATTCCAGGTATTAAAAAGATTTTGTATATTAAGAAAACAGGTATTATAATTATTATATATAATAGATTTAATATCTTTAGATAGTATTATACCTAAATAAGTTATCTGACCTGAATTGGGTACATATTTAGTAAAATCACTAATGAGAATATTTTTCGTGTATATATAGGTAGTATTTTAGTTTTTTCTTCATTGAATATTAAACCAGAACTACTTTTAAAATTCATCATGTTATCAAATAGAGACTGTATAGAAGAATTAGATCCTGCTG